>NC_083408.1:40634235-40936535 GCF_020745735.1 Hemiscyllium ocellatum
AGTGCTGGGGAAACTAATGGGGTTAAAGTCTAACAAATCATCTGAGAGTCTGCATCCCAGAGTACTGAAGGAAGTTGCCCTGGAAATACAGGTAGCTCTCCTATAATGCCATAGTTGCATTCCAGTCAAACCTTGCTAAATAGAAAATCACTTAATGTAGACATTGGGCCCAAGGGAAAAAGTGGGGTTAGGGGCAAAGCAGCAAAAATATCATTCACAATCACTCAATAAATCACCCAGAATTCTAACGCAAAGTACAGCACAGCCTGAATGCAGGTTGAAATCATATTTATTAACAAAACAAAAATCAATTTAACACATTACAGTTAAAAATTTGTAAGAAAGCTGCTCTCTGTACAGTACCTCTCACAGAAAGCCATTCTGTCGGTAGCCAACATCGCCACATGCACAGGTCAGTAAGAAGTTTGGCACATGTGCAGAACGATGCAGAGATTTCAGCATATTGGCACATGCACAGAACTAAGCATGCAAACCAATCCCTGCTGGAAACACGCTACTGCCAATGGAGCTTAGCATTCTCCAAAATACCATTCCCTAATTCTTCAGCGATGTTATAACCACATTAAGCTCCTGAAACGTGCGTTATCCCAGAACGGCCTGTACTGATGGTCATCTACCAAAACTCTATACATAAATTCTATAGATCCTACAGATTGGATAGTGGAAAATATAATCATATTATTTACAAAGAGAAGAAGGGAATTACTTACCAGTTGGCTTAGCGTCAGCAGTCTAATGCTTGAGTCTATCATAAAGACAAGAGAACATTTTGAAAGCCTTAACAGGATTGAGGCAAGCTAGCATGGATTTATTATTTGCAAATCTTGCTTAATAAATTAACTAGAATTGTTTTAACAACGTAATTAGTAGAATAGGCAAGGGGGGACCAGTGGATGTGGTGTATTCAGATTTTCAGAAGGCTTTTATAGAGTTATAGATTTATAGAGTTATAGAGATGTACAACATGGAAACAGACCCTTTGGTCCAACCCATCCATGCCAACCAGATATCCCAACCTAATCTAGTCCCACCTGCCAGCACCCAGCCCATATCCCTCCAAACCCTTCCTATTCATATACCCATACATATGCCTCTTAAATGTTGCAATTGTACCAGCCTGCACCACTTCCTCTGGCAGCTCATTCCATACACGTACCACCCTCTGCGTGAAAAGGTTGCCCCTTAGGTCCCTTTTATATCTTTCCCCTCTCACCCGTTTAGACCCTATTCCCTTCACAATACATGCATTTGCCTTCTTAATCACTTGCTGCATCTCTATACAAACCTGTTTTGTGATTCATGTACCAAGATGCCCAGATTCCTGTGTTCTGTAGAATTCAGAGTTGCTGTCCATTCAAAGACCATCCTTCCATTCTTTTTGCTGAAGTAAACAAATGTACATCGCAGTGTACTCTACTAACCAAAATTTCACCCGCTTGCTTAATTTATTTCCCTTTGTCGACTCTAAAACTACCTTGTCCTTCTGATGACCACTTATCCTGAGGACAACAGCAGAGGCAAACTGAGAATATTGCTGCTTGTGACTAAACTGAATGAAGATGAATTGAAGGTGGAAGTCCATTAAAAATGCATGACCAATGATTTCTTGGACTCAAACACTCACCAATGTCACACCTCACTGCATCTTCAGTGACAAAACCAAAGCAGAAAATGTTGGAATACCCAGGATTGCCAACATCTGCAAGGAGAAATAATATCAGTAACGATATTTGAAGATTTTTAATTTTCGATCTTGTCAGTCCCATTCTACCCCTGATGGTTATTTTTTCCTCTGAATCACCTGCCCAAATTTCTTTTGAAATCATTCATCTCCTCTAAGGACTTGTAAGAAATTGGTAGGCAAAGATTAGCAGTAATATATTACCTTGGATCAGGAGCCATTTGGCAGTCAGGAAACAGAAAGTGGAAATAAATGAGTAACAGGCTGTGATTAGTTGTGTACTGCAAGGGTCAGTGCTTGGGACCTAGCTAATCACAGTACAACAAACTTTATTTTAACTGGCACCTTATGAACTAGCAGTCTTCATAAAGCAGCAACAATTATATATTTCCAATACTACAAAGTTTACTGCATTATTCTGTCCAATTATCATTGTTTTTAAATTTATTTACTTCAATGTAAATGTACTTGCTATTCAATCGAATGGCCACACATGGTTCAATTTTGAGTCAATTTCTTCTCAAATACCACTATGTCCAAGTGGTCAGTGAGGGTGCGAGTGAGAAAATTCTCTGCTGGTAGGTTTTATTTAAGGCCAAGTTACACTATTATGTATGTGGTTTATGCTGTAAATAAACTATAACAGTGATGTGTATACCCCATGCATTATCTTTCTGTTACATGGTGTGTGTTTTTACAATGATTATATGGATCTCTTGATCAACTGGAGTATTTGATCAACTAGCACACTCCTGGTCCCATAGGTGCCAGATGATAAAAGGTTTACTGCATATATAAATTACTTGGATGAGGGAACCAAATGAAACATTACCACATTTGCCAATGACATTTGCTGGTGGTGTTGTGAGTTATCAAGAAGCCCAAGGCGGCTTCAAGGTGATTTAGACAAGTTGAGTAAGTGATCAAATCCCTAGCCAAGCAGCTTGTCTCTGTGCATCTGTGCAAAAGAGCTCATCAATATTGTGTTACTGATAGCCTTTAGGTCTCGTTGAAGTACCAATGTGCTAAAAGGCATGGCACAGAAAGGCAGGGCAAGGCATGAATGCTGCAGGCATGCACGTGGGCGCTAAGTAAGCAAGCTTAAGAGGGCAAGTGAGTAGTTCTGAGATGTAGCCGGCTCCAATCATGAGCTAGGTGCTGGTTCCTGACATAAAGAGTCCTTGCAGCTGCCTTTCAATGCTAGTTGCCAGTCTGGCCTGCAATGCAAATCTGTGCTTCCTTAACAGCCTGTAAATGGATCAGTGAGGTCCCTTGAGGATTGTGGCAGTTTGGCAAATTCTGGATATCATGGATGAGGAGTCCATGTGTCTTGTGACAGTGGGCCATGCCTGAGATGCTGTTTGGTGCTGAGCAACATGGTGTGAACAATTGGTAAGATAGGATGCTGAGTATGAATTACAGAATCACTGAATTGTTAGAGTGCAGAAGGAGGCCATTTGGTCCATTTTGTCTACACCAGCTTTTCAATTGAGCATCATTACCTAGTGCCAATCTCCTGTCTTTTCTCCATATCTTTGCACATTATTGCAATCCAAGTAATCACTTAATACTCTCTTGAATTTGTCAGTTGAATCTGCTTCTGCCACACTTCCAGGCAGTACATTCCAAACTCTGACTAGTTGCTGTGCCAAACAGTTTCCCTCACCTTGTATTCCCTTCTCTTGCACATCACTTTAAATCCCTGCCCGCTCATTCGTTATTCTTTCGTAAACAGAACAACTTCTATCTACTCTCTCCATCCCTGTTCAGAAATTTGAAAACTTCAATCAAATCTTATCTCATCCTTCTCCCCAACTCCTTCCATCTATCATCATCATGGAAATGTCTTATTCCTGTAACCATTCCTATAAACCATTGCTGTACTCTCTGCAGTGCATTCAGACCCTTCCTATAATGTGGCACCCAGAAATGAGAATAGAATAGAATAGCAATTCATTGTTACATGCATTTTTACAAAACAAAATACAGTGAAAAGGTTTATTAGTTGCCATACTACAGCACCTCTACTAATGACAGAAGTCACAGAAAAGAAGAGAAAAGTAACAATTAAGACAGAGTTCTTCCCAGATCAATTTCAGTTCAGGAAAGCCAATTAAGGCAACCAATGAAATGCTGGAACACATGGAAACTGCCAATGAAGAAGACCTCCACACTAATGAGACCTCCAGAGTAAGATAAGATTACCAAATCTGGAGATCATCACATCAAACTGAGTCAATCCCTCTGGTGCAAGGCTACTACAATGGGAGACCTCCAGATCAGAACGAGACCTCAATGCCATATGCCAGAAAGCTGAGATCGAACAAGTGCAATTTTACTGGTTCAGCATTACCTCCTTGCTCTTATACTTTATGCCTCATTAATAAAGCTAAGGATACTGTATGCTTTAATAATTGCTCCCTCCACCCATCCTGCCACCTTTAATGATCTGTGTACACATCCATGCACCCCCTTCAGATTTGTGCCACCTATTTTATGTTATTTCAGTGTTTTCTGACCTTACAATGCTCTGTGTTGAGCCTTATCTTCCCCCATCTGCCCAATCCACAATTTGTCTTTGGAGCTCTACACCATCTTCCTCACAATTTGAAATCATCCCCTGTACACCAAGATCTGAAACATTAATATATATATATAAGGAAGAGCAAGATTCTATATTCCCACCACCGGGGGGATTTTCACAACAAACCGTCCTCCAGCCTGAAGAATATCCATTGACCATAACTCTCTGCTTACTATCAATCAGCCAATTGTGTATCTATGCTGCTACTGACCATTTATTCCATGACCTATAGCTTTCTTCACAAGTCTGTTGTGTGGCGCTGTATCAAACACCTTCACAAAGTCCAATACACTACATCAACTGTGTTACCCTCATTGAGACTTTCACCTCTTCAAAAAACTTCAGCAAGTCATTCAATATGATTTTCCCTTTAGAAATCCGTTCTAGCTCTTTCTAATCAACCCACCTTTTTCCATATGACTATTAATTAAATCCCAAATAATCATTTCCAAAGCTTCCCCATGACTGAAGTTAAACTGGCTTATCTGTAAAAGTGCTTTACAACCTTTCTGAATGAAGCCCATAATGTTTGCAATTCTCCAGTCTTGTTGCATCTTCCCCAAGATTAGGGTAGACTATATCTAGTGCTCCAATAACCTTCACTTTTACTTCCTTCAACATCCTTGGATACATCTCATCCAGTCATGGAGCCTTGTCAAGTTTAAGTACCATTTATCCGAGCCTACTTCTTCAGCAATTTTGAATCCTTCCAGCAACAGTCACTGTGGCCTGTGTTACATTTCAATCTTTGGGTAAAGACAGATCCAAAGTATTCACTTCACACCACAACCAATGGCCCCTCCCCTCTTGGTCACTAATTGGCCTCATTCCTCTTTTTAGACCATAAGACTATAAGTGATAGGAGCAGAAGTTAGGCCATTCAGCCCATTGAATCTGCTTCACCATCCGATCATGGCTGATACCATTACTTAACTACCTATATCCCTGTAGAAGACTTAATGACACCCTTTGTTTTGTTGGCTGCTAGTCTTTTCTTATCGTTCCTTTTTGCTTCTCCTATTTGTTCTCTTAATTTCACGTCTTCTCTGAACTTTCTCTATTCCTCTAGGCTCTCAATTGTATTTTCTACCTGACACCTGTCATAAATACATTTTTTCATCTTTATCTTAATTTCTATCTCCTTTGCCATGCAAGAAAATTTGGTGTGGCACATTGGCCGATGGATAGGGTGTTTTAGAAGCAATAAGCCCCTGAAATGGCAGTTCACTGCTACCCAGTGGAAATCTGCCTTGCCCACTCAGTTAAAGCATTAGTGATACATGGAGATGCTCTTGAGACTGAGCTAGGCCTTCAGGGACTTAGATCCATTGCATCATAAAGCACAGAATCAGACCCTTCAGCCCAACCAGTCCATGCCGACCATAATCTGAAACTAAACTAGTCCCACATGCCTCACTTGGTTCATATCCCTCCAACCCTTTCTTATTCATGTACTTATCCAAATATCCTTTATGCATTGCAATTGTACCTGCATTCATCACTTCCTCTTGATGTTCATTCCACACATCACTCTTTATGAAAAAAAAATTGCCCGTCATAACTTTTTTAAAAGCTTTCTCCTCTCACTTTAGAAATATGCCCCTTGTTTTGCAATCTAGGGAAAAGACACCTGCCATTCACTTTATCTATACCCCTCAAAATTTTATAAACCTCAATAAGGTTACTTCTCAATCTCATGCACTCCAGCGAAAAAAAGTCCCAACCTATTCAGGTTCGCCCCTTAATTCAAACCCTCCATTCCCAGCAACATTCTGATAGATCTGTTCTGAACCCTGTCCAGTTTGATAATATCCTTCCCATAACAGGGCAACCAGAACGAGACACAGTACACCTGCAGAGGCCTCACCAATGTCCTGTGCAATCTCAACATGACTTCCTATACTCAAAGGTCGAGCATTGAAGGCAATCATGCAAAATGCCGTCTTAACCATTCTATCTATACATATTGCAAACTTCAAAGAATTATGTGTCTGAACCCCTACATCTCTCTGTTCTACAACACTACCTAAGGCCCTACTTTTAATTGTGTAAATTCTGCCCTTGTTTGTTTTACCAAAATACAATACATTTGTCCAAATTAAACTCCATCTGCCATTTTTCAGCCCACTGATCCAATTCATCAAGATCTATTTGTAATTTTCAATAACCTTCTGAAATGTCCACTGTACCGCCAATTTGGGTGTCAGCTGCAAACTTACTTGTCAGATTCTGTCTCAAATGACCCCATCACCCACGTTGCTCAGATAGCTATAAGTTTCCATCCATTGTTTTCTTTTAATGCTCGTCTGGGTGTTGAGTGTGTGCTTTTTTGGCATTCATAAGTAGTTCGACGTTTGCAGATGATACCAAAATAGGAGGTGTAGTGGACAGCGAAGGTTACCTCAGATTACAACAGGATCTGGACCAGGTGGGCCAATGGACCAAGAAGTACCAGATGGAGCTTAATTCAGATAATTGTGAGGTGCTGCATTTTGGGAAAACAAATCTTAGCAGGACTTACACACTTAATGATAAGGTCCTAGGGAGTGTTGCTGAACAAAGACACCTTGGAGTGCAGGTTCATAGCTCCTTGAAAGTAGAGTCGCAGGTAGATAGGATAGTGAAGAAGGCGTTTGGTATGCTTTCCTTTATCGGTCAGAGTATTGAGTACAGGAGTTGGGAGGCCATGTTGTGGCTGTACAGGACATTGGTTAGGCCACTGTTGGAATATTGCGTGCAATTCTGGTCTCCTTCCTATCGGAAAGATGTTGTGAAACTTGAAAGGGTTCAGAAAAGATTTACAAGGATGTTGCCAGGGTTGGAGGATTTGTGCTATAAGGAGAGGCTGAACAGGCCGGGGCTGTTTTCCCTGGAACATTGGAGGCTGAGGGATGACCTTAAAAAGGTTTACAAAATTATGAGGGGCATGGATAGGATAAATAGACAAAGTCTTTTCCATGTTGGTACATTTTTAACCTTTTGCAAATAACTTAAACCTCTGTGCCTGAATGAGTTGGAGCATTAAAACTAACACTTTAGTTGATGACTTAAGGTACTGGATAGCTTATTTCTCACTCCAAACCTGTACGCAATAAAGTATTAATGAATTGGGAAAACATTTCCTTTAACATTATAACCAATGCAGGCGTGGGACAAAGAGTGGAGTCAGTTCAGCTCTGCTAATATTGTCATAATAACAATTACGGGGAGATAGTGATGTGGCGGTAATGTTGCTGGACTCCCTGATCCACAACTGGAATTTAATTTTGATTAATTAATACACACCAGAATTGAAAGCTAGTTTCAGTATGAAACTTTTGTCAATTATTATTAAAAATCCTGGTTCACTAGTGTCCCTGAGGGAAGGAACTCTGCCACCCTTACCCAGTCTGATTTGGTTTACATCTAATGCAGAGCCATAGCAATATCCTTTACCTATTCTCTGAAATGGCCCAGCAAACCATTCAGTTCAAGGGGTTTTAACAGACTCAACAAATGGTGGATAATCAACGTGGAAGGGTGTAGAGTTTGCCCAATTCCCAGCCAGTAATTTAACCAGTCAGAAAATCCGGTGGTTTCACGAAAAAACCTCTTCCTCCTTGCAACTTGGGTTTCCCAGATTCCCTGCACACAAGGGTCAGCAACAGGAGAATCTGTCCCGTTGATGGCCTCAAGGTGTCCTGGGCACCTTAACTGTGTCTGCTTCAATGAGCACTCCCAGCGGGGAGTCTCACCCACAGACAGCACGCAGCAAGAAATCATTGGCAGTATCCCAACAAACGTTCACTCTCCGTCAGAGGGAGATTTGGGAACAGCTTGCCAGCAATTTCCCAATACCACCTGGCAAAGCTTCAAACTTGCAGAGAATACTAAGAAAATCATTCCCATTTGAGTTATTTGTTGAGATCGTGTCGCCAACTTGACTTCAAAAACCCAAACCGATCAGGCTTTAACTCCATAAAACACATCTTGCTAAAAACTAGGCTTCAGGATCAAAAGCTGGTTTTTGGCTCCAAGTTCAAAGGAGATTGGGGGTGTGGGGTGATGGGGAAAGGGGTGGGCACGGGAGAGGAATGAAACGTCCACATTGAATAAGAGAGCTGTCAATGTGATGACCCCGAAACCGGAGGAAGCTGTCACGTTTCTGAGGAATTATGCCAAATGCTTTACTTCTCCTTTGCTGCTTCTCTACTCTGGTATCGACTGGGATTGGCAGCTTTTGCTTTCTGACTGTCCACTTTATGTACAACTGCAGTTAGCTGGATTGTAAGCCAAATCGGAAGGACAGAATGGAGTGGCAACTGACTGCAATGAGCCTTTCCAGTGCACTGAGGATGTGGATTTTAAAAAACCAACATTATGAGAGGCTTTTATCAAATTTTGTGCAACAGTCGTACAAATAGACAGGAAGAACTGAACATAAATTTTAAACTTTAATTTTTTTTTAGCATTCCCAAAGCTATGCATCCTTTCCCAAATTTAAATACAAGCCTTTATTTTGTGTTTATCAACAGACTGATTAAAATAATGTTATTCCTTGTGGCCACAAAGTTTATGCTATAGAATCATTAAAGGGTCACTCGCAACAGCATTTTGGCTTAAGTAGGATCCAAACTGATGACATTACATGGCACAGAAGGACGACAATCAATTCAGCCTATCCCATAGGGACTAGCTGTGGTAAAAGCAATCCAACTAATCTTACTCTTCTGATCAATCTCTGTAGCCCTGCCATTTCATTTTTATTTTCCTTTATGAGCATTTATCCACTTCTCTTTTGTAAGTTACTATTGAATGCTTTTCAGGCAGAACATTCCAGATCACACCATTCTGTGCATCTCCCACTCATTTCCTTTGCCAATTACCTTAGCTGTGTCTTCTGGTTACTGACTTCCTATCAATTGAACACACCATTAACTCTATTAGAGTTAGCAGATTAAATCTCTTCTTAAACCTCGATGCTCCAAGGCAGATAATCACAGCTTCTCCAATTGCCATGCAACTTCAGCAACTTCATTAATAATTGCAGTGTTCAATTGTTCTGTGTTTGATGAAGTAAGTCTGATAACTGAGCTATGTTCACTGTGCTTGATTGGTTAAGCCTGGTTGTGGAATCAGGGCAAAGTTAACAGAAAGCACAAAACGATTAGCCATTTGAGTTGGGAAAGGCTTCAGTGCTGACATGTTAATATTGCACATTTAGAAACTAGTGACATCTCCATATTGACTTGAGGTAGATTAAATATACAACACGCCAGTGAGACACAACAATCAGAATTTTAAATGGTATTAGCAAAAAGTGACAACATGCGCCTGAGGAGATTGTAACATTTTGTAGAATCCTGATTCTAAGATGGTAGCTGTAAAAATATGAAGGGTTGTGCGAATAGTGGAAACTATTTCTTAAAATAACCCCACAAAGTTTAAAAACGCACACATTGATCAATGGGGATCTAATGATCAAATACTGTAATTCCATGATTATTCATTCTAATTCTGACAAAACAATTGTTATTCAGGTCTGCATTTAAGTGAATTCTACCACCAAAACGATGGTGGCATTGCTGGTGTGTGAGGAGACAGGGAGCAGGGTGAGTTCAGTCCTTAACCATGATGTGAAACAATTTGGAAATAAGGTCTCGTTTGATCATAATGAAAAATTCAGATCAGGTTATAATTTGTGATTTATTGGGACAAGATGGAATCCCATGGAACTGTTCTACATTGCCTTAAAATTAACTTGCATTTCAATGTACCATTTAAGAACTTAGGATGTCCCAAACACTTTACAGCCAATCAAGAACTTCTGAAATGTAGTCACTGTCACAATGTAGGAAAGGTGGCAGCCAGTTTACACACAGCACATTTCCACAAGCAACATTGAGATAATAATCTGACTGGGGGAGGGAGGGGCAAAGTTGGTGTAAAGTGACTATTAGGAGAAAGTGAGGACTGCAGATGCTAGAGATCAGAGCTGAAAATGTGAAACTGGAAAAGCGCAGCAGGTCAGGCAGCATCCAAGGAGCAGGGGAATCGACGTTTTGAGCATGAGCCCTTCTTCACAATTCCTGAAAAAGGGCTCATGCCCGAAACGTCGATTCTCCTGCTCCTTGGATGCTGCCTGACCTGCTGCGCTTTTCCAGCAACACATTTTCAGTAAAGTGACTATTCACAACATTTCGTGGATAGTAGTCCTCACTGAGCACCTCTTGAGTTGCATGTCCAGATGAAATATCAAGAGAAACCAGCAACCTGTCTTTGTATACTTCAAAGAAAAGTGGTTAATGCAAATAGTGTTGCTTTGTGTTCAGGTTTTCTCTGTGGCTGTGCCACTGAGTGGGAGCCTTAGGGGTCTAGGCTGTGGATTTAGCCTACACTGGGAGGGCCCAACTAAGGAATGGATCCATGCTGAGACCTGGGGTCTGGGGGAAGGGAGGGTTTTGAAGTGGGCCATCGCTGAAGCCCAGGGGTCCAGGGTGAGGAGTTGGCTCTCACTGGGAGAGCCCAGCTATGGAATGGGCCCATACTGAGGCGTCGGTGCCTGGGTGAAGTGGGGGGGGGTGGATTTGAAGTGGGCCATCACTGAAGCCCAGGGGCCCAGGCTGAGGAGGGACCTACCTTCCTGTTCACAGCCTGATGTAGCTATATCTGACAGCTGCATCCAGTTTTAAACAAGACCAAATTTTAAAAAAACTGCTCCTAAAAAATCAAAAGGTGCTGATCAGAAAGGTTTATAGGAGATGTTTGATTTAGTCTGTCCGACAATTGTGTATTGTTGGTGAAAGGGTTAATGTTTTGGATTGGCTATAATTGGCTGTCAACTGTACCAGTCCACGGGTGCAGTTGAGGAACTGGAACCTCCAATGTGATACTGCTTGGGGGTATAAGGACATTATTAAGATAATCTGGCACTCTCTCCATTTCCCTTTGTCATCCTGTATGACACAAAAAGCCAGGGAACTATAGACCATTGAGCATTATGTCAGTGGTGGATAACTTGTTGGAGGGGATTCTGAGGGACAGGATTTACATGTATTTGGAGAGACAAGGACTGATTAGAGACAGTCAACATGGCTTTGTGTGTGGGAAATTGTGTCTCACAAACTTGATTGAGGTTTTTGAAGCAGTGAGAAAGAAGGGTGATGAAGGCAGAGCGGTAGACATTGTCTGCATGGACTTCAGCTAAGCATTTGACAAGATTCTGCATGGTAGACTGGTTTGTAAGGTAGATCACATGGGATCCAGGGGAAACTAACCAAATGGACACAAAATTGGCTTGAAGGTGGGAGACAGAGGCTGGTGGTAGAGCGTTGTTTTTGGACTGGAGGCCTGTGACCAATATTGTGTCTGAAGGATCAGTGCTGGGTCTGCTGCTTTTCATCATTTATATAAATTACCTCGATGTGAATATAGGAGAATGATTAGTAAGTTTCCAAATAGCACCAAAATTGTGGTGTAGTGGACAGTGAAGCAGGTTAACTGAGAGTACAATAGGACCTTGATCAGATGCACTAATGGGCCAAGGAGTGGTAGGTAGCATTTAATTTAGAGAAATGTGAGGTGTTACATTTTGGTAATGCAAATCAGAGCAGGACTTATACAGTTGTTGGTAGGATCCTGGGGAGTGTTGCCGAGCAAAGAGACCTTATGGTGCAGGAACATAGCTCCTTGAAAATAGAGTCATTGGTAGACAGTAGTGAAGAAGGCATTTGACATGCTTACCTTCATTGATCAGAACTTTGAGTATAGGAATTTAGATATTATGTTGCAGCTGTACAGGAGATTGGTGAGGCCACTTTTAGAATATTGCATACAATTCTAA
Source organism: Hemiscyllium ocellatum (assembly GCF_020745735.1). Lineage (NCBI taxonomy): Eukaryota > Metazoa > Chordata > Chondrichthyes > Orectolobiformes > Hemiscylliidae > Hemiscyllium > Hemiscyllium ocellatum. Next base: position 40,646,344 of record NC_083408.1, read on the forward strand.
TCACCATTCTATAAGGAGGATGTTGCTAAACTTATGCAGGTACCAAAAAGATTTACAAAGATGTTGCCAGGACTGGATAGTTTGAGCTATAGGGAGAGGCTGAATAGGCAGGGTTTTTTATTCCCCTGGAGCATCAGTGGCTAAGGAGTGACTTTATGAAGGTTAGTAAAATCATGAGGGGTGTGGATAGGGTGAATAGCCAAGGTCTTTCTCCTAGGGTGGGTGAGTCCAAAACTAGAGGGCAAGGTGAGAGGGGACAAATTTAAAAAGAACCTGACGGGTAACGTTCTCACACAGAGGGTGGTGCTTGTATGGAATGAGCTGCCAGAGGAAGTTATAGAATCATAGAGATGTACAGAATGGAAACAGACCCTTCAGTCCAACTTGTCTGTGCTGACCAGATATCCCAACCCAGTCTAGTCCCACCTGCCAGGATCCGGCCCATATCCCTCCAAACCCTTCTATTCATATACCCATCCAAATGCCTCTTAAATGTTGCAATTTTACTCGCCTCCTCTGACAGCTCATTCCATACACGTACCACCCTCTGCATGAACAAATTGTCCCTTAGGTCTCTTTTATATCTTCCCTCGCTCATCCTAAACCTATGCCCTCTACTTCTGGACTCCTTGACCCCAGGGAAGAGACTTTGTCTATTTATCCTATCCATGCACCTCATGATTTTATAAACCTCTCTAAGGTCATCCCTCAGCCTCTGATGCTCCAGGGAAAACAGCCCCATCCTGTTCAACCTCTCCCTATTGCTCAAATCCTCCAAACTTGGCAACATTCTTGTAAATCTTTTCTGAACCCTTTCAAATTTCACAACATCCTTTTGATAGGAAGGACACCAGAATTGCACGCAATATTCCAGATGTCCAATATCCTGTACAGCCGCAACCTGACCTCCCACCTCCTGTACTCAATACTCTGGCCAATAAAGGAAAGCATACCAAACGCCTTCTTCACTATCCTATCTACATGCGACTCTACTTTCAAGGAGCTATGAGCCTGCACTCAAAGGTCTCTTTGTTCAGCAACACTCCCCATTAAGTGTATAAGTCCTGCTAAGATTTGCTTTCCCAAAATGTACCACCTCTCATTTATCTAAATTAAACTCCCCTGCCACTCCACAGCCCATTGGCCCATCTGATCAAGATCCCATTATAATCTGAGGTAACCCTCTTCGCTGTCCACTACACCTCCAATTTTGGTATCATCTGCAAACTTACTAACTCTACCTCTTATGCTTGCATCCAAATCATTTATATAAACAATGAAAAGTAGTGGACCCAGCACCATTCCATGTGGCAGTCCATTGGTCACAAGCCTCCCGTATGAAAAATAACCCTCCACCACCACCCTCTGTCTTCTACCTTCGAGCCAGTTCTGTATCCAAATGGCTAATTCTCACTGTATTCTATGAGATCCAATCTGGCTAACCAATCTCCCATGCGGAACCTTGTCAAACGCCTTACTGAAGTCCATATAGACCACGTCTACTGCTCTGCCCTCATCAATCCTCTTTGTTACTTCTTCAAAAATCTCAATCAAGTTTGTGAGACATGATTTCCCATGCACAAAGCTATGTCGATTATCCCTAATCAATCCTTGCCTTTCCAAATACACGTACATCCTGTCCCTCAGGAATCCCTCCAACAACTTGCCCACTTCTGATGTCAGACCCACCTGTCTATAATTCTTTGGCTTGTTATTACCATTTTTCTTAAATAGTGGCACCACGTTTGCCAACCTCCAGTCTTTTGGCACCTCACCTGTGACTATCAATGATACAAATATCTCAGCAAGGAGTCCAGCAATCACTTCCCTAGCTTCCCATGGAGATCTAGGGTACACCTGATCAGGTCCTGGGGATTTATCCACTTTTATGCATTTCAAGGCATCCAGCCCTTCCTCCTCTGTAATATGGGCATTTTTCAAAATGTCACCATCTATTTCCTCACAATCTATATCTTCCATGTCCTTTTCCACAGTAAGGTGAAGGCAGGTGTAATTACAACATTTAAAAGCCATCGTGATGAGTATATGAGTAGGAAGGGTTTACAGGGATATGGGCCAAGTGCTGGCAAATGGGATTCTGTCAGATTGAGACGTCTGGTCGTCATGGTCTAGTTGGATTGAAGGGTTTGTTTCTGTGCTCTACGCCTCTATGACTATAATCTGTCACTGAGCCAGTGAAAGACTAACAGGCAGATAAGAGCATTATACTCACATTTGTGATCAGCTCCCAATACAAACTTCAATCATCTGGTAAAGTATGATTGGTTCTATGATTGAGTACATGAGCCTTCGGGGAATATGGAAAATCTGGGAAATAGGTTAGACCACAGAAGTTGTACATTGTTATGCTTTTGTTTTCATACAGGAAACTTTTGCAAAGGACCAAGGTTCATAGAACTGGGCAAGCACCCAGCAGGAGTGGGAGAAAAAAAACAGGAAAATTAGCTCACTCGGAAAGGTGACTTTAAGGTTGGATTTTTAAGTCCTGAACTTCACAGGACGCAGTCTAGTCTGGGGGGAGCATCCTAATTTGCGTGTTAAAATGAAAAAGAATCAGTACATTAAGAAATAGTATATAAGTCTTGAAACTCACTGGGCCCATGCTTGTTTTATAGCAGCCACCAACCACTTGATACAGCCGGCACAGTGCCCACCCTCAGTAAGTGCTGAAAGCCCCAATATATTGGTAATAGCAGAAAACCTGCTTGTAGGTCCTACACATATCTACACGGTGGAGTCAAGCATCAGTTTGATCAGTCATTTACAATGCTGGACTTCCTGGGATGTAGTCAGAGCCGATACAGGATTTTCCCAATTGCCTCCTCTTCCCCGGATCAACACCTTTCTCGCAGTCACCCCCAGACCCCTGCCAGGATGGAATTACTGTGCGCAATGCAACCTCCAGTTTTTATTGGGAGCATCCAAAAATTGGGGATTCCTCTCCCAAATGCGGCCTGGGACAGCAGCAATGTAAATTTCCTGATAAAGTGTTTAGCCTGTCCATCCCAACCGCATGTCATAATGAACCAGAGAGGGCTTAGGTTTGGTGATGTCATCCAACTACCGCTACATACAGCCAATCAGGCCCATTTGACAATCGTCAGGAGGATGTGAAGAGGCTTCAAGGTGCTTGAGACAAGTTGAGGGAACGGGCAAACAAATGTAGCACAACATGATTAAAGTGATGTTCTATTCAATTCGGTGTGAAAAACAGAAAGGAAGGGTATTATCTTAGGAAGTGTGGATGTACATATGGATCTGGGTGTCCTTGTGTACCAGTCAACAAAAGTAATCAGGCAGATGCAGCAAACAATTCAGAAGGCAAATGCTACATTAACCTTCATTGCAATAGGATTTGAAATCAGCAGTAGGGATGTCTTACTGCAGTTATACAGGGTCTCAGTGAGACCACACCCAGAGTGTTACATGCAGTTTTGGTTACCCTGCCTAAGAAAGGATACACGTACCAAAGAGGGAGTACCACAGGTGTTCACCAAGCTGATACAGAGAATGTCAGGACTGCCCTTTGAGGAGAGATTGGTTCAATAGACCTGTATTCATTAGAGTTTAATGGATGAGAGGAGACAAGATTCCAACAGGGCTGGACAGGCTAGGTGCAGAGGATGTTTTATTGGATGGGGATTCTAGGACCAGGGACACAGTGTCAGGATACAGAGACTGAGATGAGGAAAAGCTTCTTCACTCAGAGGGTAGTGATTATGTGGAAGTCTCCCCCACTGGGTGCTGTGGTGGTGAGGCCACTGGACATATTCCAGGAAAGCATTAGATACATTTTCAGATATCAAAGGCATCAAGGAATATGGAGAGAATGAGGAATTATGGCATTGAGACAAAGGATCAGCCATGATCATATTGAATGACAGAACTGGCTTGAAAGGATTAAGTGGCCTAATCCTGTTCCTAGTTTCCGTGTTTCTAACAGGGCGGTGATGCAGGATCTGTGCTTCCTACAGACTTAGGAAGCAGCACGTCAGTGAGTGGGAGAGGCACTGAGAGAAGCAGTTAGTAAAGAGATGGGTGAAATCCTAGTGATCTCACTGTGGGTAAGTAATGAAAGACTTTCCCCTCTGGAGTAACTGGGGGAACTGGAGGACACGAGAATTTCCTATGGAAAGTTAGGGTAATTAGAATATGAACCCTTCACTGTACAGCTGAGTTGAGGCTAAAACTAAATTTGAAGTGTAAGAAGGTTATACATCAGAAGATAACGAGGGGAAACAGGTTACAGAAGCAAACCCCATAATTGGGGTCCCACTGGGCCCACTCCTGGGTTATAGTTTTTATCCTTCTGGGAAAACTCTCCTTCATTTATGAAGATTGAGTTCTGAGAGTGATTGAGATGAGCTGAGTTTAGCACAGTACAGCTTTCTGAAAGGCGTCCCTAACAGTGAGTTCACAGTCCTTTGTCTGATCTTAGTTTAGTTCAGATTGGTCTGCGTGACACAGTATGGAAATGTGAAGTCCAAGTAGAGATCAGCTCTCACTCACATTCCCAGTTTCCAATTGGCACCTTCACATCGTTCCAGAATCCAAGGGATTATTGAAAGTGGAATCAACAGGCAGGGTGGGGGAGGAGGTGATCATACCTTCGGCAGTGCAGGCAATTTGTGTCTATTAGTGCAGGTTAATTATAAAGGGGTTTTACTAGCAATAGCTTGGATATGGGGACATTACCCTAGCTACTAAGTTACACTTGAGCTATGAGTTGTTATGGATAGAATCTTCCCAGCATCTGAAAAACGTGGGTATTGGTGAAGAAGTTGGATGCATTTGTACAGTGCAATCTGCCTGTGTAGCACACAAAACAAGACTTTTCACTGTATCACGTGACAACAATAAAGCAATCAATCACTCAATCAGGGGAGGAGCTTCCTGCTACTCTAAACAAAAAACAGTTCCATTTTCCAGTGTTGAACAGTAAAACAAGATTCTCAGTAGTGAGTGGCGAGAGGCCAATTTACATACATTTGACTGCATTATCTTTATTATTCTGTCATCTCACCTCACTATATCCAGTATCCCATTGTCCTATCCGGTGGATGGAAATTAGAGATGGTGATCATTCCTGAGGTGACGGTCAGAACCTGGTGATTCCGGTTCACTGCTTGTTCCTCTGGAACGCCATCAGTCACCAACACCTTCAGACACACTCCATGAGCTGTCACACCCCCATGTCCAGCTGGACCTCCAGGTCTCTGTTGGCAAAGCAGGTTACCAGTCACTCACTGCCAGAAATGTGTGTAGGGCAAACAAGACGGATCGTGCAGGGACTGGAATCACTGGATTGAGCTGGTTCTTAAACATGGCGCTGGGCATCTCGGGTATTGGCCAATGCCCTCACCTTTGACGAATGGGAGAATACGTCATGCAGGGATCTGTAGCATGTACTGGATAGTTAATTTGGAGAAGGTGAGGACTGCAATACGCTGGAGAGTCAGATTCAAAAAGTGCAGTGCTGGAAAAGCACAGCAGGCCAGGCAGCATCTGAGGAATAGGAGGATCGATGTGTTGGGCATAAGCCATTCATGAGGAATGAGGCAGGTTTGTGAAGGTAGCGTGGGGAACATCGCTACAGCTCACGAAGAGAGTCCCTCCTTGAAACATGCCGAACGTGAGACTTGGTCAATTTCTGGTAAGTTTCAGCCCTATGTTGTTGGTTATAGGAGAGTTTGCAACACCGTTAAAGTCGTAATATGGGACCAGTTGGCCATGGAAGGGAACATACAGGACAATATAGTTTAATGTGCTGATAATAAACCCAGGAATTCTTCCTTCACCTTCCCAATGCTCCTCAAAGTGAAAGAAAGTGTGCATGAAGATGCACAAGCTGTTTGATTGTGAGGGGAATCCATATTAGACCAGTGACAGTATCAATACAAGTTCAGTAAGTTACCATTCATTACCGTTAGAATCAAAGTTTCTTCCAGCCCTACTTTCCACTTGTCAGTCACTTCCCTGAGTTTGATGATTCCTGTCTCTCTCTCTTCCTGCCCCGGTCTCCCCTGTGAGCGGCCTCTGAGTCCTCGGAGTTCCTCGCACAAGCATGAGCAAAACCGCACTGTCTCAGGAGGTTTCAGTCGTTCCAATAGTTTGTAGAAGTCACATGCCTCAGTGTTCCAGGGTGAGACGTTACACAATCGGACATCACATGGTTCCAGTATCATGTGATCAAACCTCCAGCCAGAGTTGGCAGCCCAACCCAGTGTGGCAAATTGTGACAGCACCGTTGATATGGCCAGTGAGGGGTGGCCTGAGTGCCAACCTCAACTATGTTGGTACTCACTGGTCTAGCACAGGGGGAACTCTGCCTTGCTGATCCAGACTGGTATATCAGTCCTTGTTGTGCTGTGCTAAATGCGCTGGCTCCATGATCCCAAGGGGAGCAGCCATCTCTGACATATCACCTACTAACCAACCTATGCATGCCACAGGATAGCAAAGCATTAAATCTCTCCCTTAACACTTCCATTTGTTACAGGTTTCCTCAGCACTGACTTCACCATGCTCAGAGCTAGTACTGATTTGGAGGTGCCGGTGTTGGACTGGGGTGTACAAAGTTAAAGAAAACACACAACACCAGGTTATAGTCCAACAAGTTTATTTAGAAGCACTAGCTAGTACCAGCACCTCAGGCAAACCATGTCAGCAGTGCAGCTGGCTGAATATTATCTGACCTTCTAGACGCGAGGCGTGGTTACTGTGGAAACGAGTCTTCCCAGACTCACAGGCGAAATTGCTCTCAGGACCTTCTGACTGCTTTAATAATCAGTCCTTGGCCTAAGCAAATTGCTCCCTTATGGTATTCCTGGGCACTTAGCCGTGCATTCGGCTGCAGAGATTATCACTGCGCTGTATGGGTTGATTCCCCAGTGGAGAGGGAAGCAAGCAGGGCCTGCAAAAGTGCAGTCCATCCATTTCTTCCAATGAATATAGAAAGTCAGAGACAGAGCACCGACTGTTTCCCTTTATGCCAACTCTGGGGCACCTCAACACTCTTCTGGAAGTGTGGATGTGCTGGACCAACATCTGATGCTCAAAGCACAAATCCAAAGTCCTCTTGAGTGTTTCTGATGCACAGCTTTTATTTCTTACAAGACCCCTTCGCCGGGTCATAACTTCCAAACAAGTGACCATCATTCAATAGGAACGTCTGCAATCCTTCTCGATCCTTCAAGATCCTGATCACTGTTAAGAGTCTGCAGCTACTCCCACAAGTTCCCAGAAACGAAATGCTTCAGAATCCATTGCAGCCTCCCAATTTACTTTCAATTAATATTCAGCAATACTTTACGCATCAAGCCTTCAGAATCGCCATGCTGCAACTCATAGGTTCTGAAGTAAAGTAGAAATAAAATGCTGCAGATGCCAGATATCTAGAATCAAAAAACAGAAAGTTCTAGAAATAATCCACAGGCCTGACAGCACCTGTGGAGAGCCACAAAGTTAGAGTTAAATATGATTGATCATCAAAAAGAGTCATTTTTGACTTGAAATGTTAACTCTGTTTCTTTCTGTAGAGGCTGCTGGACCTGCTGAGTATTTCCAGCATTTTTCTGTCTTTGCATTACATAAATTTTGAAATCACGGCAATTTTTTGATTAAATATTTTGTGAACCAGTCATTACACAGCAAACCTTTTATTGACCAGAATCTATGGAACCAGGGGTGTGCTGATTGATCAAGAGATCCACATAATCAGTGTAAAAATGGTAAGTAATGAAATGTAATGCAGACGATATACACATCATTGTTATACTTTATTTGCAGCATAAACTTCTTAAATAATAATGCAACATTGTCCTAAATAAACTTGACAGCAGAAAACCGCCTCACTTGCATCCTCAACAGAGGGAAGATACAGAGGCTTTGGAGAGGGTGCAAAGAAGGTTTACCAGGATGCTGCCTGGACTGGAGGTCTTGCCTTATGAAGAGAGGTTGTATAAGCTCAGACTTTTCTCTCTGGAGCAAAGGAGGAAGAGAGGAGACCTGATTGAGGTATACAAGATAATGAGTGGAATAGATAAAGTCAATAGCCAGAGACTTTTCCCCAGGGCAGGATTGACTGGTACGAGGGGTCATAGTTTTAAGATATTAGGAGAAAGGTATAGAGAGGATGTCAGAGGAAGGTTCCGTATGCAGAGAGTGCGTTGCCAGCAGTGGTGGTGGAAGCAGAGTCATTAGGGACATTTAAGCGACTACTGGACATGCACATGGATAGCAGTGAGTTGAGGGGTGCGTAGGTTAAGTCATTTTATTTTACATTAGGATTAACCCTTGGCACAACATCGTGCGCCAGAGGGCCTGTCCTGTGCTGTACGTTCTATGTTCTATTACTCGGACATTGTGAAGATCAGGTTAATACAGTAGACTTGCGGTATTTCAGGGAATGGGCATTTGCCAGTTTATCGAGAGTGCCAGTTCATTTAAAGTTAAAGCAAAGTTTGCTGTAACAACCACTAAAGGCTTATTTTGAGTAATGAACTAGATTGTTTTCGGGTGTTACTCTGTGCATTTATGTTTTTGTTTTTGAAAAATATCATGCATTCCATACCCTTGATGCCCCAGGGGTTGTGCACTAGAAATTGTCAAGCTGCAAATAAGGTTGCAGATGACACCAAAATTGGAGGTGTAGTGGACAGTGAAGAAGGTTACCTCAGAGTACAATAGAACCTTGATCAGATGAGCCATTGGGTCAAGGAGTAGCAGGTGGAGTTTAATTTACATAAACGTGAGGCATTCAATTTTGATAAGGCAGATCAAGGCAGGATTTATACACTTAATGGTAAAATCCTGGGGAATGTTGCCAAACAAAGAAACCTTGGGGCACAGGTTCATAGTTCCTTGAAGGTGAAGACATGAGTAGACAGGATAGTGAAAAAGGTGTTTGGTACGCTTGCCTTTATTGGTCAATGCATTAAGTAGAAGAATTGGGATGTCACGTTGCGGCTGTAGAAGACATTGGTTAGGCCACTTGTGGAATACTGCATTCAATTCTGGTCTCCCTTCTGCTATAGGAAAAATATTGTTATACTTGAATGGGGTCAGAAAAGATTTACAAGGATGCTTCCAGGGTTGGAGGGTTTGAGCTATAGCGAGAGGCTGGGGCTATTTTCCCTGCAGCGTTGGAGGCTGAGAGATGACCTTACAGAGGATAATAGAACCATGATGGGTATGGATAGGGTGAATAGCCAAGGTCTTTTTCCTAAAGTGGGGGAGTCCAAACTGAAGAGCATACGTTTAAGGTGAGAGGGGAAAGATTTAAAAGGAACCTAGGGGGCAATATTTTTCACGCAGCAGGTGGTGCATGTATGGAATGAGCTGCCAGAGGAAGTGGTGGAGGCTGGTACAATTGCAACATTTAAAAGGCATCTGGGTGGGTATATGAATAGGAAGGGTTTAGAGGGATATGGGCTAAATACTGGCAAATGGGACTAGATTATTTTAAGATGTCTGGTCAGCACGGACAAGTTAGACTGAAGGATCTGTTTCCGTGCTGCACAACTAGATGACTCAATGAAAGATCAACCTTTCCTACAGTCAAAAGGGTTGGACAGGGAGTCAACTCTTATCTTTTCAGGTGTTCGGCTCAAAAGCGGAATCCTGGGAATGTGTAGCCAAGGACCAAAGAAAGAATGATTTGAAACACAACATTATTTAAGAGCAAAACGTTTTGCAGCCTCTGGAGGACTTATCAATTGTAGTCACTGTTGTGACAGTCAATTTGAACAAGATCCCAAAAACGCCATGAAATAATGCATTGAAAAGACTGTTTTGAGGTTTTAATTAAGGAATGAATGTTGGACAGAGCAACAAAAGAACCATTCTGCTATTTTATCTTCTATGTCCACCCAGTTTAAGGTCTGAACTGAAAGGCAGTACCTTTGACAGTGCAGCACTTCCTCAATACTGCTTTGGTGTAACAGTTTAAGTTTCATGCTCAGAGGTTGGCTTGACCAAATTCAGAGGCAGAAGTGCTGTTGAACCACAAGCAGAGATCGCCGAGTGGGCATTAAACATTGGAAAACCACATAAACAGGTTTGCATGTGCAAATTCATCGAGATTGGCATTCACAACGAAACTACTTCGGTTACAACATCACGGCTTGCTGCCACCAGTCACTAGTGTCAGGCTTCACAATGGCTAGTATTATATTCAGGAGTCAGTGTTGGCTCACAGTCAGAAAGCTGTTGGGTCAAGCCTCACTCCAGAGACTTTTGTACTGAGGTAATGCTGCATTTTGAAAATAGCGTCAATCAGGAAAGATGTTAATCTGCAGACCTACAGTCCCACTTGAGAGGATGAAAAAGATCTCTTTGCTTTATTTTCAGAGAAAAGAAATTCTCCTGGTGTTCTAGCCACTTCAGAATAATTCATCATCTGCTAAGTGCTATCGAAATGTAAGTGTGTTAACTGTGCATGTGAATGAAGTCTGTAATCCAGTAATGGGCTCTTCCAGTGCTGTGGTAATGTCTCAACCTTGGAGCCAGGAGGGCTGGCTTCAATTCCTGCCTGCTCCAGAGGTGTGTCATGGCTTGTCTAAATCAAAAGTTGATTCAGGGAAATATGTCATCCAACCGTATAGGATCCTATAATTCAAAATAGAACTTGCCCAGCAGAGTGATTCATGTTGCTAGATCCATCTGTGCTTTTTGTAAAGAATTCTTCTATCACTTTTCCCCTTTTTTGATTTATTATTTTCGCATGTACCGAGATACGTGAAATGTATTGTTTTTGTTTGCTATCCAGCACAACTGGATGAAGATTGAGGATAAGGACTAAATTCCATCTTTGACATTCTGTGTTCTTCATTTATGTTTGGAGGTGGCATGGTGGCTCAGTGGTGAGCACTGCTGCCTCACAGCGCCAAGAACCTGGGTTCGATTCCACTGATGAGGCAGGTCAAGTGGATTGGCCATGCTAAATTGCCCATCGTGTCAGGGATGTGTAGGTTAAGTGGTTTAGCCATGGCAAATGCAGGGTTAAGAGGGAGGGGATACTCTTCAGAGGGTTGGTGTGGACTTGATGGGCTGAAAAGCCTGCTTCTACACTATAGGGACTTTGTGATTTTTGTTTACCCAGAAATATATATTCTTGCAAGCACTGGTTGGCTGTTAGCTCACTGTTATTTAGCTGCACCATTCTCTAAGCCATACATGTTTGCCCCAGAACACTGCCACCAGGTGGACGGGAGTCATTTAGCTACAGGTGAGAGACAAAACTTAATATAAACAAATATAAACAAACAGAGCCTGCACCAATTGGACAGAGCTTCATGGCCTGATACTTTGGGAATGTCTATTTGAATAAATAACTTTTGGATGCTTTGATCTGAGATTTTCAGTCTGATGTCCAATTGTCCCTTTGCTTCTGTTGGAGCTCCCTCTATAGACTACGAAGCTCAATAACACACTGCGCACTGAATAAAAGGAACTGAGCAAATTAATGCTGAGGACATTGTATACATAACATAATTAAACATCCCAGGAGGGTTTGCAGGGGGCATTATAAAATGAAGCACAGGATCAATCATAGACTGGAACCAATAGGACTCAGTGAGAACAGAGCTCTTTGTAAATCAGGCCCTGGAGGATGAGTTTGGTACAATGTGCAGAGCGTGAAAGCTGGGAGTTGAGAGTTCAGTGCTGGAAAAGCACAGCAGGTCAGGCAACATCCGAGGAGCAGGAGGATTGGTATTTCGGGAGTGAAGCTGGGAGACTAGCCACTGGAATCGTCATGTCTGGAGTAATGGGAGGAGACAAGAGTTTCAGCCACAGTGGAGTAAAGAGGGAACAGGATAGTCTGCCAAACCAAGGTAGAAACAAGCTGTCCTGGCACAGAGCAGATATGCCGTCAGAATCAGACTTCAAGGTAACAGATGCACACAGCCTGCTTCAGCCTCAGACAGCGAGGAGAAACTGAGATGGGATCGAAGGCAAGGGAAGGACCGGATGTTGGAAAAATCAGAGGGTGGTCAAAGGATTGTAGAGGTACTGAGGCAATACTGTCTACTATCAATGTACAGGCTGCAGGGGAGTGTAATAATCAGAAATTTGCATTGCTGGAGTCAATCAGGCTGCCGAACAGCAGTGGTTCCTTTAAGATGTATGCACACATTGTATGGACATACAGTAATCTTAATAGGACCACATAAGACAATGAAACAGTGTGTACATAGCAAAGGGGCCACTAAAGGAATATCATTTAGAGATGTCAGGTGTACTGCTGTGAGAGTGAGAATAAAGACATTGCAGGCGACTCTCTGGCTATGATATCCCATAGGCTTCAGTGGTTTAGAGACACACGCCATCTTTTCAAAGGCAATTAAGATGGACAATAAATCGTTTTCTAAACAACTGTTCAGAGATGTTATTACCCACCTCTGGAGCAGGTGGGACTTGAACCCTGTCCTCCTGGCTCAGAGATAGGGACACTACCTCTGCACCATAATGCTGGACTTGCCAGTGATACTCACACCCTAAGAACAATGTTAAAACTAAACTCATAATAGTGGAGGAGGCAAGGACCAAATACTTAGCCAATGTATGAAAAATATAGCAACAGAATGCCTTGAGACTCCAAAGACAATCTTTCTCTCTCCTTGCAAAGAAGTAATAAAGAATTGGAGGTGTGTGTTGTGACGGCCATAACTGGGCACAGTGCACACCAATCTGAAGATTTGAAAGGGAACAAAACAATGAGAAACATAGGATGTGCTCACAATTCACTACTAGCCAGTATTGCACAGAGTCAATATTACATCTGTTATATGAGGTAAACAGTTCTTGACAGGGTTAATATTGAAGGTGACATTTAGCTCCACCCAGTACTCATGCTGATGAAGCCTCGTGAACATCAGTACTTAAAACAACAAGATACAACATTGAAGAATCCATTGCACCCAGGAGAAGAAATCTCCAGAACACAATGTGAGTTTTACAGTTTTCAGGACCTTGTGTTAAGACCTACTCATATAAACTGTCAACAGCTGCAAACATTTGAACAACCAAATAGTCAGGAGCGTAAAAACCACATCATTTTATTTCTCTTTATTTTGAATTATGAAGCAAATGGGAAAACGGTACTGCTTTCAACCAAGGAAACTGTGCAAGGAGATGTTATAAGTTACTGGAGTTGATTGTAAGTTGTATTGACACTTTTGTCTTCTTCGGGCAGTTTGGGAAGTTACTGGAGGTTCGTCACCACTCAGGATGGGTTTGGAGCAACGTTACCCAGTGACAGTCTGTTGATTGGTCTTTTACTCAGGACCAGCAGTGTGTGTCAAGACTCATCACTATGATAACTCTCTGATTGGCTCCTTGGGAGGTAACTAGCCAATGTGTTAAAAATATAGCAACAGAAAGCCTGAGACTCAAAAAAGACGATCTTTACCCCTCCTTACAGAGAAGTAATAAAGAATAGGAAGTATAGTTAGTAAGTTTGCGGATGACACCAAAATTGGAGATGTAGTGGACAGCGAAGAAGGTTACCTCAGATTACAAGGGGATCTTGATCAGATGGGCCAATGGGCTGAGGAGTGGCAGATGGAGTTTACTTTAGATAAATGTAAGGTGCTGTGTTTTGGAAAGGCAAATCAGGGCAGGATTAATGCACTTAATGTTAAGGTCCTGAGGAGTGTTGCTGAACAAAGAGAGTGTAGGTTCATAGTTCCTCGAAAGTGGTGTTGCAGGTAAATAGGATAGTGAAGAAGGTGTTTGGCTTTCCTTTACTGGTCAGTGCATTGACTATAGGAGTTGGGAGGTCATGCTGAGGCTGTACATGACATTGGTTAGGCCACTTTTGGAATATTGTGTGTAATTCTGGTCTCCTTCCTATTGGAAGGATGTTGTAAAACTTGAAAAGGTTCAGAAAAGATTTACACAGATGTTGCCAGGGTTGGAGTGTTGGCTATTTTCCCTGGAGTGTTAGAATTTGAGGGGTGACCTTGTAGAGGCTTACAAAATCATGAGGGGCATGGATAGGATAAGTAGACAAGGTCTTTTCCCTGGGGTGGGGGAGTCAAAAGCTAGAGATTTAAAGGGAGAGGGGAGAGATTTAAAAGGGACCTAAGGGGCAACCTTTTCAAATAGAGGGTGGTGCGTGTATGGAATGAGCTGCCAGAGAAAGTGAAGGCTGGATCAATTACAATATTTAAAAGGCATCTGGATGGATACATGAATAAGAAGGATTTAGAGGGATTGGGTCAAATGCTGGCAAATGGAACTAGATTTATCCAGAATATCTGGTCAGGACAGAATGAGTTGAACCGAAGGGTCTGTTTCCATGCTGTACATCTCTATGACTCTATGATTCTAATTGAAAGATGGCTGTCTATTCTCAGTCACTATTTGCCTATAGTTTGCTTCATCTGAGCAGTGACTGACAGATTGAACAATTAGTGGGCCACGTGCCCTGTGTCTGTAGCAAAGAACTGAAAGGACTTGGGAAGAAAATGAAGAAGAAGATGGGAGATTGGAAGCTCTCAGAAGAAGCAAAAGGACATCTCAAAGTATTGTGTTCCCCTTTTTAAAAAGTTCTATCCATAATATCTGTGGTTTTTCATTTATCTATGTCAGTCTGCATGTGTGCAGGGGTTTAAGAAGGGGTAGCTTTTAAATTAATAGGTTATAAGTTGATACTTTATATTTTGTTTGCCTCTGGTTAGAGATTGTAGTTTATAGTATTTTGTTCTATATAGAAACTTGGTCAATGTATTCTACTAACTTGAGCTTGTCAGGCAGGTAATTGAGAATTTTTGAGTCATTTCATTAAATCTTTAACTGGTGTGATTTGGATGTGCCGGTGTTGGACTAGGGTGTACAAAGTTAAAAATCACACAACACCAGATTATAGTCCAACAGGTTTATTTGGAAGCACACTAGCTTTCGGAGCGCCACTCCTTCATCAGGTGGTTGTGCAGTATAGGATCATAAGACACAGAATTTATAACAGAAGTTTACATTGTAATGCACATGAAATTATATATTGAAAAAGACCTGGATTGTTTGTTAAGTCTCTCATCTTTTCGTATGACCATATTGGTTTCAGTTCTTTCTCATGTATATCACAGAACATTGTTTTAAACTTACATTCTCAAGTGAACCTTAACAATAGGTGCCATGTCATCTCAGATAATGCACTGAAGATGTGAAGTGTCCTGAGTGAGAATGTCTGAGCCCCAATGTTCAGACTGATTCTATTTCTAAAAAAGGGATTTACAGAATCTTACATAGTTTCATGCAGTTTTTGAGCAAATTAAAATATAATTCTGCAAGTACAAATTCATTCCACAAACTTTATTGTGTGTCCATGCATGTAGGTGTGTATGTGCGGGGTGGGGGTGGGTATGAGTGTGTGTGTGTGTGTGTGTGTGTGTGTGTGTGTGTGTGTGTGTGTGTGTGTGTGTGTGTGTAGTGCAGTGGGGTCACCTGTCATGTGACGTGAACCCAAGGTCCCAGTTGAGGCCATCCCCATGGTTACCAAACTTGGCTATCAGCCTCCACTTGGCCACTTCTCGTTGTTGCCTGTCCCGAAGTCTGACTTGGAGGATGGTCACCCGAAGGTCCGAGGTTGAATGTCTCGGATTGTTGAAGTGTTCTCTGACTTGGAAGGAACACTCCTGTCTGTTGATTGTTGTGTGGGGTCGATTCATCTGTTGCCATAGCCTCTGCTCAGTCTCGCCAATGTACCATGCCTCAGGGCATCCTTGCCTGTAGCGTATGAGATAGGCAATGTTGGCAGAGTCACATGAGTACCTGCCGCGTACATGGTGGGCGGTGTCCCCACATGTAATGGTGGTATCCATGTCGACACTCTGATACGTCTTGCAGCGCTTGCCATGACAGGGTTGTATGATGTTGTCCTGAAAGCCGGGCAGTTTGCTGCGAATAATGATCTGTTTGAGGTTTGGCGGTTGTTTAAAGGTGAGAAGTGGAGGCATGGGAAGGTCTTGGTGAGGTGCTTATCCTCATCGATAATGTGTTGCAGGCTGCGATGGCCATGCCATGGCTTTTCAGCTCCTGGGAAGCACTGGACAATGAAGGGTACCCTGTTGATTGCAGCTTGTGTCTGTCTCCTGAGGAGGTCATTACGGTTTCTTGCATGTTAGAACTGGAGATCGATGAATTGAGCATCGTACCCTGTACTTGTTTTGTGACATTCCTGGGTGTAGCGGGCTCAAGTATCAGCAAATGGATTGTGACTAGAGCTTGTCCTGAACTATTTTGGAACAAATACAATAAAGATTTGTGTTTGCAGTTGGTAAGTGATAAGTGACTTAAGGAAGAACCAGATTTAAAACAAGACTAAAAAATGATATTTATAACTGCTAAGGATAACCTGTAGGTGGCAGAGTTGTCCCTGACAAACTGAAAAGAGATCACAAAAGCCATATCAATTGAATTGGCAAGTATGCTATAAGTGGAATAGCCTATAGAGTTAAAAAAATACAGTGAAAATGAAAGGGCCAGTACAACATTAGGGTTTAGGAAGGGACCAAGGATTCTGGTTCATGAAACTTTAGAATTAACGCAATAAGCACAAAGGAAAGATGAGAAATCTGGAGATAAAATTCCAGTGGGCAGAAATCGATAAAGATTGGGTATTGAGTTTAAAAAGTATGGAGGTGAGGAGGCTGGAATTAAAGATACAAGGGAAAGCTTAGTGTGGGTAACAAACAGAGACCTCAGAACCTGAAGAGAACTCTGATAAAGCATGCCCTCGTCATAACCTGAAGTCCAGTCAGAAAATGTTTAAATGTGTACAACCTTCACCAAAATTTGAGGAAAGGCATGTGGAGTCATCCCTTATGTCATTTGAGAAAATAGTGACTCAAATGAAATGAGCCAGAGGAAATCCAGACCTTGACCGTGGAAAGCAAATTGACAGATGGAGCACAGGAAATCTATGTGTCACTGTCAGGCAAGGTTTCGAGGAATTATGATAATGTTTAAAATAAAAAGGTGCATATGAATTAACGCCTGGAACGTATAGGCAAAAGTTCCAGAATTTAAGGAAACAGCCTGGGTAAACCTACATTGAATTCAAGTGGGTTAAGCAAAACAATTTTGACGGCTGCTGCAAACATTAGGAACAGAAACCACCTTTGAGATCCTCAGAGATTATTCTTCTGGAAGAATTTATAAACTCATGACATTTTGTAATAAGAACCCATGTTGAAGACCAAAGGGGAGCAATTGCTATATAGGCAACAATGATGACAGATGATTATGAGATGGTCCAGAAACCGAAACCTTTTGTTTCCATCGTCCCCATTCATTCAAAAGGGTTAGTGAATTGGAGAGTGAAAGGAAAGTAAGAACGAGAGTGGATAGCTGCAACTATCTCAAGGTCTGTGCCTCAGGCCAGGAAGGAAGGTAGTGAGGCAGAGATGAAAATTCAAGGCTGAGGTGTTTCCATTGCATCAATGTGGAACATGTTCGGAATGTTAGAAGTTACAAGGAAGCCCACAGGATAATGAGGGTTCGTAAGAATAAATTGAAGATGAAACTCCGAAGGAAGATGCCACAGATCAAACTGCAGCTTTAACTACAACTCAGAGAGCTGAAGGAAACACTATTGTGACTGTAGCAGAAGTGATAAGGTAGATGAGAGATAGAAAGAGGTTTTGTCAACAGTAAAGGTAATCCCTTTTATCTTCAAAAGGTGCAGTCAAGCCCATAACTAACGTAAGGGAGACAACAGCTACTTAAACTCTTTTGCTGGAGATGGATTTACTGAATTCATTGGAAGTCAAGGTGTTAGAATACGGGATACATGGAGAGTATTCAGTGAGCCATTGTACAAAGTCCAATTGGAGTATGACTTTCTGAACAGAGTTTTTAAGAAGTTTTCATGCTCTGAGTAGATTTATTCCAGGGGAATCATTTGACAGGAGTAATTACAGTTTCACCAAAATCACAGAAAGTCCGGGTGAGTCTAGAGACAGAACAATTGCTGGAGCACATTCCAGGTATTTTTCCGACCAGAGCAGTGGCTAAACCAAGTCTATCACCAGAGGTCACAGCAATATCACAAGCAATTCTTCGAGTTGATGAAATTCTGTTTAAGAATGAAGATAGTTCATAAGAGGTGTCAGATATGTCTTTGAGGTGCAGGAAGCAGATCCAGTATTAAGTAAGTTAGCAAAGACAGCTCACAGTGAGGCTGGGGCTGAAGGAGTTCTGGAGTGCTAATATATTAAAAACAGAGTCCTGATGGGGAAGTGGAGATATTCTTATGGACCTGCAGATGAAGAAGAGACAGTTGTTCAACAATTAGGGGGACTGCCTGGATATCATAAGGAGACATTGTGAGGAGCATAAGAAGTTCCTTTGGCAAGACATGGAGGAATATGGAAAATGCAAACATTGATAACCAGATATTTTACATGACCTTCATAAGGATGTAGTGACAGTCTGTAAAATGTGACATTCTTGCCAGGCAGTATGAAAACCTCCACATGTAATCAAACCAGCACCTTTGATATCAACAACAGTTTTGAAGAACCATTCAGCTGAATGCCACTAGATTGAACTGGATGATTACCAAAAGTTAAAAGTCGGACAGTGTTATTTCTCGCAATTATTAAATGATAACCAATTTCCAGAAGCTATCATTTTAAGGACAGCCACAGCTAAGATAGTTGTTGAGAAGTTAGCATAATTTTTTTGTTACTCGTTATGGCCTACCAATTGAAATGCAATCTGATCAAGTTTCTAACTTTATATCTAAAGGCTTCCAGGACTTCATCAGTTTTGGTATTAAACAATTGAAGTCAACAGTATATCATCTTCAAACACCTGGACTTTGCAGAGATACCATCAGACTCTCTAAACCATGAACTACTTATAGGACTGGGACAAATGGTTAGGCTTCTTACTGTTTGTTACCAGAGTTTCCCAAAATGAATTTACTGCATTTAGTTCAGTTGATTGATCTACAGGCATGGGATAAGAGGTCCAATAAAATAGATTGAGAAGTTCATAAGACAAAAAGGTATATCTCCAGTGTTGGAATATATGTCCATTTTTTCCAAAAAAAACTGAGGAGCACGTAAAGTAGAAAAGACCATTTAAAAGTATCACAGGCAAAAATATACGTGTGGGCAGACAAACACTTTATACAATGTAGGCTGTATTGCCTTAGCAAAGTAAACCTCTGAAAGTGAAATCTATTGATTTGGGAAGAGTAAAAACCAGGGATTATAACCTTAACATATTGTGTTAGTCAATTAGGATTGAGGAAAGATGTCCTCAATCAAAGGGTGGTCAGCTTGTGGCACTTTCTACCACAGATGGCTGTGGTGGTCGAGTCACTGAATGTATTCACACGTGTGAGTTTTCCAAAGAATTTATCTAGTCAGCTAAATAACATACTACAATTATTTGAGAAAAATATACTACTTAATTGATTCAAAGTCTATCACCAGAGGTCACAACAATATCACGAGCAATTCTTAGAGTGGATGAAACTCTGTTTAACAATGAGGATAGTTCATAAGAGGTATCTGGAAATACTTGGTAGGTCAGATGACATCTGTGGAGAGAGAAACAGAGTTAATGTTTCAATTCAATGATTTTTCTTACTCTACATCTACTTCCAGGCTTCATTGTGTTTCTTGCATTTTCTGTTGTTACTTCAAATTTCCTGTTTGGTGATTGGAACGAGGTCAGCCAGGTGGCCCTCAGACAATAGGAGTTCTCTGATTTAGGCTGTTAATCTGGTCCAATCAGGGAACCCTGGCTGACATATATAAACAGGAGCGTCAAGGGTCCCCTTCACTCTGAAATGCAGCCCTGAGGGAGCCAGACCACTGCCAAGGACTCTCCCCAGTGAATAAAAGGTGACTTGGGTGATGGGATTACTTTTTAAGTATAAAATGCAAATATTCCTCTACTTTTGAGATGCCCAATCCTATTATTAACCTTCATCTTTACCCCCCCTTCCTGTGCTTAGTGTTGGCCGTGGGCTCAGTGTGTCTTACCTCTGAATTATCCAGCTTTGGAGTCAAGAAAAAAATGACAAGAGGTAAACTGAGAAACTGAGATTGAGTACAATTGTAGAGTCAGACATGGCAGAGGCGTATTATGGAATATAATGATACCAACACTTCGTGAACAAGACGTTCTCAGATCCTATATGACCTCACATCTTTACTTCAACAAAGTTTCTGTTCAAGAACACAATGTTTTAAAGATGTGAGCTTTTACCCCCAGTTACACTTATTATTATATAATTTACTTTATGATATGATTTAATTATAAAACAGATGTTTTTCACTCCTTAGGAATTCACTGTGAAGTATTTGCACAAAATCTTGCTGCATTTCTTCTGCACATTTTTTTATAGGTTGGCTTTGTACTGCAAATGTTTTCAATTTGCTACGTTTTTAATATGTTTCAAAACATAGTAGCAGCCATGAAATGACGTCTCCGGGAGAGAGGAAAGAAAACAGTTAACAGCCCCAGCTAATCTGAGGAAACGTAACAACAATTTGTATTTATACAGTACCCTCCATGTAATGACACACAGGAAGAAGAATGATATAAAGTGACAACTGGTAATGATCCACTTGTACCAGCAGCTATTAGAGCAGTTGGCTAAATGTTTCGACAAAGATCTAAGTTTTAAGAAGTGTCTCAAGAAGCAAAGTGAAGTAGAGATGCAGAGGGATCGAGGAAAGGAGTTTCAGAGCATAGCACCTGGGCCACTGAAAATGTACAGGAGGCCTTCTCTGGAGTACTATGTACTATGGAGTTCTGGTCACCCTGCTATAAGAAGGATATTATCATTATTAAATTAGAGAGGGTTCAGGAAAGATTTACCAGGATATTGCTGGGAATGAGGGTTTGAGTTAGATTGGACTAGATTCCCTACTGTATGGAAATAGGCCCTTCAGGCCAACAAGTCCACACTGACTCTCCAAAATATATCCACCCAGACCCATTCCCCTACCCATTATTTACTCCTGACACTATGGGCAGTTTAGCATGGCCAATTCACCTAACCTGCACATCTTTGGATTGTGGGAGGAAACTGGAGCACCCAGAGGGAGAACGTGCAAACTCCACATAGACAGTCACCTGAGGCAGAAATTGAACCCAGGTCCCTGGTGCTGTGAGGTTGCAGTGCGAGCCACCGGATATAAGGAGAGGTTGGAAAGACTGGAACTTTTTTTCATTGGAGTTTAGGATGCTGAGGGGTGATCTTAAGGAGGTTTACAAAATCATATGGGGCATAAATATGATGAATAACAAAGAACTTTCTCTGAGGGTGTGGAAGTTCAAAACTAGGGGGCATATTTTTCAGGTGAGAGGAGAAAGGTTTAAAAAGGACCTGAGGGGCAACTTTTTCACACACAGGGTGACTTATATGTGAAATGAACTGCCAGAGGAAGTGGTAGATGCAGGTACAGTTACAACATTTAGAAGCAATTTGGACAGGTACATGAATAGGAAAGGGTTACAGATATATGGGCTAAACACATGCAACTGGGACTCGTTTAGATTGGGAAACCTGGTCAGCGTAGACGCGTTGGACCAAAGGATCTGCTTCCATGATGTATGACTCTATGTGACCACAAATGGTAAAGCAGTTAAAGTGCAGAATTAGATGGATGGAGTTATCTCACGTGTGTGTGTGTGTGTGTGTGTGAGAGAGGTGGGAGTGGAGGCAGCGATGGATGAGGGATGTGAAAACACATCTGAGATTTTAAAATCTAGGTGATGCTTGACCAGGAACAAATGTCAGTTAGCAGGCACAGGGATCATTGTGAAATGGGACTTATTCCAAATGTCGGCAGGTTGAAGCAGAGTTTTGGATATTGTCAACTACAGCGAGAGTAGGTACCTGTGTCCTTGACCATTTCAGTCCTTTAGCAGAATGCTGATTGGAAGGATTCAAAAATGCACTTCCAACAAAGAAAGGAAATATATCAGATGTTGATAGTAAGTGGGTTCTGATCGTCATTTCATCCAAATACTCACCTAACGGAGTTACTTAAGTTAAGTTGACAATGGAGATGTTTGTAAACACACTGTTGACTGCAACAGAGAAAAGGTGTATTGGCTTTCTCAACTGGGCTTGAGGGTTAAGGAAATGACAGCCATGAGGATATATGATGGTGCTATTTTGGATTATTATGCTAGCCCCTTTTTGGGACAGTCCTAAATCAGCAGCACCTCTCAGCTGATTCCTCTCAATGTTAGGTTGGGGAAGGCAAATTGCACATTGGTCTGAAGAGCTGATCAACTCTTCCTGAAGGAAAGGAATGTGTTGACAGTATTCTCTGAATAGCTTTTTTAACAAATCTAAATCTGATTATAACATCCCAGAGACTATAAGAATCTGGGAGCTACTCACCAGTCATGTGCTCCTGTGTTAAACAGAGAATATACTGCCTTGGCAAGTAGAATATGGAGTCAGGTTGTTGACTGTTAGAGATAGAGAGGACTATGTGAGCTAATATAAATTGTAAGACATATGGAAGTTTCTTTTTCGAATGGACATGATTTAAAGTTGAGTTGAAACAATCAGTTGTAATGTTAAATGGATTCTAGGAAAATTCAATCTTCTTTCTTGTAGAAAGTCCGGTCTTAAATTCCAATTATTATCTCAGCAAAATATCTTAAGGCAAATATCCTTAGTTATCAAAGTAATACTTATCTTAATTTTCCAAGTTAAACTTTTGGATTAGTGAAATGACTGTGTCCCAGTTACCTTTGCTGAGTCTCAGTGGCTAAACATTTTTCTTGAAGTAAAACTTACTGTTATATATGCAGAGATTCTGAGAATCTCATGTCTGCCATCTGTGTTCAATGCTTTTTGAGGTTGCATAGTTAAATTCTTAAATATAAAGGTGGGACTCCAAAAAAGTGCACATGAATTCCACAATTCTACACATGCTGTGTACCTCAGTGATTCAAGGTTACAAGCTTGAATCTTCCATTAGGAAGAAATCTGCATTTCAAAATTGCAACATGGCTCTAAATTATAAAAAAAACACCTGTTTGACATGGCCTAGGTTTAACAGAATAAAACTATCCTATTAAAGCCTACATTTTTTGATACTGTACTACAGCATAAACAAAAATATATAACTATGTCCAGATGGGTGAGAGATCAGAAGATTGGCAAAGAATAACTAAGAGAAAAGGGAGCAAAGATTATAAAAGAAAGGTCGCAAGAAGTATAAAAACAGATACAAAGAGTTTCTATAAAAATTCAAAGATGCGGTGTTGATAAAGTGAACACTGACCCGATCTAAAGTGAGGCTGGGGAATTAATAATGGAAAATAAGGAACTGGCAGATGAGCTGAACAGGGATTTTGTATCAGTCTTAAGTTTAAAGGATATACGTAACATTCCAAAAATGGCTGTGAATCAGGAAACAGAAGAGAGAAAAGAACTGAAGAAAATTATGATCACCAGGGAAGCAGTACTGAGCAAATTATTGGAATTATAGGGTGATAGCATCCTAACGGACTTCATTTTACAATTGTAAATGACGACTTGTAAAGCATTTCCAATTTTCAAATTTCAATGTTGTAAAATTCCCTGGATTCAGGGCAAGTTCCACTAAAATGGAAAGTAATAAATGTAACTCCTTTGTTCAAAAAAGGAGGAGGAGCGAAAGCAGGAAACTATAAGCCAGTTAACTTAAAAGTTGTCATAGGGAAAACATTAGAAGCTATTATTAAAGATATTTTAGCAGGGCATGTTTTTAAAGTTCAAGTTAATCAAGCAGTGTCAATATGGTTTTATGAAAGACAAATCATGTTTAATTAATTTGCTGGTGTTGTTTGTTAAGTAATGTGTTGTAGATAAAGAGGAACTGAGAGATTTACAATACTTAGATTTCCAAAAGATACTTGATAAGATGCCATATCAACACTTATTGCTGAAAATAAAAGCTTGTTGTGTTGATTCCTCATCACCATACATGGCCTCTTCCCACAAAGGTGTAACACCTGCCCTTTCACCTTCCTTCTCACTGTGAAAGGCTCTCAAAAACACTTCGCAGAAGCAGCATTTCATTTATACTTTTTCCAAATCTATTTGACTGTGTTAACTGTTCATAATGCAGCTTCCTTTAGACTGGTCAGACCAACCACAGACTGGGTGATCAATTAATGGAACATATCCATTCTGTCTGTAAGAATGATATTGACCTGCCATTTGCTTGCCCTTTCAAATCATCTTGTTCTCTTGCTAACATTTCCATCCTGGGTCTGCTAGAGTGTTCAACAAAGAATGGTGGGCGGCACGGTGGCACAGTGGTTAGCACTGCTGCTACACAGTGCCTGAAACCCGGGTTCAATTCCCGCCTCAGGCGACTGACTGTTTGGAGTTTGCACATTCTCCCCGTGTCTGAGTGGGTTTCCTCCGGGTGCTCCGGTTTCCTCCCACAGTCCAAAGATGTACAGGTTAGGTGAATTGATCGTAGTGTCTGGGTGAGTTGCGCTTTGGTGGATCAGTGTGGATTTGTTGGGCTGAAGGGCCTGTTTCCACACTGTAAGTAATCTAAAAAAAAACAAAGTAAGCTCAAGAAATTATACCTAATTTTCACCTTGGCACCTTACATGCTTTAGGACTCAATGATGAGTGTAGCAATTTCAGATCATGACTTCTGTCCTCTGTTTGATTGCAACCCAGCCATATCTTAACCATTTACTCCTTTTCACACCCATCATTTACACCTCTTTCACATTTCTATCACTCTTTTACCAATGCTAACACTCAATTGGTCTTTGCATGGGTCATCCTCACTATCTATTCCGATTGCTCCTCCTCCCCCTCCTGCATCACCATTTTCAGCTCCCTCCAGTTCTGAATAAGAGACATATTGAACTTGAAATATGAACTGTTTCTGAAATAACTCCACAAAGGCTGGTATCCCATCACCAAGTCGCCCTTTATTTACACGTGTACATGACACTGACCCAGATAGTTCAGAGCTGGCTCCTAGACTGACTCTCCTGTTTATATCTGTCAGCCAGGGCTCCCTGATTGGACCAGATTAACAACCCCAATTAGGGAACTCATATTCTATGACATCCACCTGCCTGACTTTGTTCCAACCACTACAGCTTCTTTCTCTACATTCTGCGTTTTGCCAGCATTTTCTCTACTTATTTCAGATTTGCAGTTTTTTCTTACAAATTCTTTTTTCTTACACACTGCCATGAGACTTTGGATCTGTCTCCCTCAAAAGGTAGTGGAGGCGGAGCCTTTGAATATTTTTTATGGCAGATGTAGACAGATTCTCGATAAGAAAGCAGGTGAAAGGTTATCAAGGGGTAAATGGAAATGTGGAGCGATCAGGTCCACTATGATCTGACTGAATGATGGAGCAGGCTTCACAGGACAAGTGGCCTACTTCCTTATCTAATTTGTATGTTGTCTTTCCTGACAATGTACAGAAAAGTATGCTGATTGGCAGTTCCTGGATGTGTATCTTTCTTATCTGTTTTTTATTGCCAATTGAGAAAAAAACTATATATGCCCAGATATGAAGGTAGTTTATTTTTAGAAAGGAGGCCTTTTTAACTTTTAGTTCTTATCTACAGGAAAATAATTCTAATGCTGATAACCCTTCATTATAACTATATTTCTTTACATGGATTCCTTTTCAGAATGAGAGATCTGAACACGACTATAGAATATGGAGGTATTTCGGTTAGATTGCTCCTTTCTCTGGCTGAATCAAACTAACTCATTGAAATGTGGAAATTTTTGAGTCCTCTTCAGATGGACACATATAACATGGATCATTTGTCATCTCCGTATGGTTCAAATGGAAAAGGATGTTGACATTTCTTTTATCTTCATCTTCTTTCCTGAGGTTTTTTTTTCACTTACAGAGATTGATGGACCACTCTTGCCTCCTTTCAGTCGATAAACATGCTGCTGAGACACTGTGGTGATCCCAGGTTACACCTCTTTACATTATGTTGCATTAGCTGAAGTGGAAAGAGCAGAGTGGAAACAGTGAACAGCCTCAGAGTTCCTTGGGCTAGCTAAATGAGGAAAATAGACCAGACTTTCCCATTCCTGTTCACCAAAACCCACTGGAAATCTCTGGCTGGAAGAAACATCGACCTTGGCTTCAATGGCTTCTGAAGAATAGCCCATTTTTATGAGATATTGGGACATGAGCAAATATTCTAATTTCTCGACAGGATGTCGAAAAGTGAGGAAAAGTATATACTGAAGAAATAATTTAAGAAGGTATACCTAAATATTGATTTGCGTACAGTTTATTCTTCCAAACCATTTGGAGGTGCAATTGATATTAGATGTAGTTGAGAGATACCAAGGTTTTATGAAATCCACAGAATATGATTTGATCTGGTTTATTTACAGTCACATGTATTTTGTTGCAAAAACACGGTGAAGAGTGTTGCATAGAGTCACCGCTCTCCAAAGCCTTTTAAAATACAGAAAAATAAACCAAAAAATTGAGTGTAAAGCCAGAAGAATGAAGAAGTAAAGAAAAAATGTTCAGCTTTACAGTTCTCTGCATTAAGTGTTCCACCAGGGGTCATGGGCCTGGTAGTCAGGCACGAGTCCCCTTCCCTGTATTGCCTCCATCACTGGAACGCAAGTCGCCACTCTTCAGCGCCATCTTGCCTTCAATGACGTCCTCCCCACTTTGTTTCCTCGATGGGCCTTGCCAGTACGGATACCATGCATGCTGGCAGCAACTAGAACTCAACTCCGCCGCTGCCAGGAGTCCATTTCGGGCCCAGTCTCTACTGGAACTTAATAAAAAGGGGGCTTATTTATGTAATAATTTTCACAAGTACAGAATGTCTCTTTGTAGCCAATGAAAAGCATTTTAATGTGTCATCATTGTGATAATGTAGAAAACAGAACAGCCGTTACATTCGGCAACAATAATGACCAAATAATGTGCTTCTTATGATGCTGATTGAGGGATAAATATCAGCCAGGACACCAGTCAACCCAAACACAGAGATAAGGCCTCAGTTTAACACCTCAATCAAAGACTGCAGCTCCAATAGCACAGTGCCCCTCAATACTGCACAGTAACTTGTGCTTCAGGGACTGGAGTGAGACTTGAACTTGGAATCACACAAACATATGAAATAGGAGCAGAAGTGGACTATGCAGCCCCTTGAGCTTGCTCTGCTGTTCAATAAGATCCATTTGTGTTTGAATTCCACATTTCCATTTATCTCCAATCTCCAAATAATTTGCAAACTAAAATGAAACAAAGACTACAGATGCTGGAAATCTGAAATGAAAATAGAATCTATCCACCTTAAAAATTCTCAGTGACCACTGCTTCTGAGCTAAGAGTTCCAAAGTCATACAAGTCTCTCAGTGAAATAATTTATCTTTATCTCTGAGCTAAAAGGACGAGACTTGATTTTATAATGCTGCATTTTAACTCTTGACTGACCTACAACAGGAAACATCCTCCTCATAGGATCTTGTTTTTCAAAGACAATCAACTGAGCTACAGCTGAGAAGGAAATGCATTAACATGAAATGCTACAGACGATTGAGTAAGTTTTCGGTGCTGCATATAATTCATGTTAGACTTAGTAAAGTGGAGGATCATAATCCTTTCTATGGTGTCATTCTTAATCTTATGTAATCAAAGTTCAAATCTCTACATTGAAACATTCCAAGACACAAAGTTTCTTTCCAAGTTTTCTCCAAAGGGAAAAACAGGCCACCTATTATCGAACTGAGAAGTTCTAAACAATACCACCACACTGAGATCAAGCAAGCCCACAGTGTTTCCTGTTGGTGAGTAGATTACTGATATTAAATTGAGATTTGTTTGTGCAGAGCCAGAGTGTGATCTCTCTTTTCCCTTAATAATCGATGTTGACTACAGTTGTTCAATAGTTCTGCATTTGATTAAGTGAGTCTGCTTACTTTTGATACTCAGTGTGCTTGACTGGCTAAGCCTGATGTGTTGACATAGAAAAATGGTGCCAAACTGTAAAAAGAACTGGAAACTCAAGATGAAGCATGGAATAAACGTATTAAAACAACTTAATTAGAATTTGTAATGTGTGTAGAAACTAGTGTTGTGTCTACACATTGTTCTGAGATACAAAATATAACAGATTGACATCTATTGTAATTATAAATTCTCCGCACTGTCTGGCATGTACTCATCTGGCACATTTGGCCTTCACAAGCTGGTTTTACAATGTAGCCCTCAGATGGGGCCTCATTTAAAGGGCCTCATTTATAGGTTTGTCATCATGGAATGTGTTGAGTACGGCCTGAGAAATGGAACTGCATTTTTCTAACAGTGCTTCACCAGGTCAGATATAGGAGTGCCATATGAAATGAAATTCTGTAACTTCTCAGTCATTGCTCAGCCAATCAGCTCCATATATGACTGGCGTATGGTCAATTGTTGCATCTTTGTGTTTTGAAATGTCTATGAATGAAATGTCGCAGGACCATTCTGACACAGCTTTGAAGAAAAGTGATCAAAAGTTGATGTACTCCAACAATTTAACTCATTTGCAGCTCAATGCAGCAAAATAGTCCCATTCTGCCATGTGCAAGTGTTAGTCTAAGAGCAAGTTTAATATTCCAAACCTGTTTCAGAAAGTAGAGAAGATTAGCACAGTTTTGATTATTGCTGTGGCTTATTACCCATGGCTGTCATTAACATAAACTTGTTGTAGTTCAGTTCCCATGACATCATTTCTCTTTACACCAATAGACAAATGCTCTTTCCTGATGGATTATTGTGGAGATGAGCAGCTTTAACCAAACTCTTGCAGTCCAGGGGTATGCCTACTGAATGCATGAACTAATCCAGCTCTTCTGTTTCTGACCTGACAGGAGGAAGAGACAAGATGGCTGAAGGATTCTACCCTGATCCATCTCAGTTGTTTTACGAGAACAAAATGGCAGCTATTTTTAATGGTGGCACCGTCTCACATGATGCCCTACCAATTCAGCCAGCTGTGTTGTGAAAGCACATTCTGACATCTTTGACTAGGGATACCCATAATCCATTATCAGACAGGAAGTGATGTCATGTCAGACAGTTGTTCACCAAGAATGATGTACCAGTAAGAGCTCTCCTGCAACAGGTTTACAATAACTTTAAATAACAAGCTACAATTTGGCTTATTATCAGTCCTACATGGTGACTTTGCATTTTGGATATAGATAGAAACACAGCAACCTCAAAACATTGGTATTTTATTTTATTACCAAGGTTTAGTCAAGTTTTAGCAAGTGGCTTTAACACCATCAGCTTCAAATGGAGGATTTGGCCTCTTGTTTGTTACCCACAGTTGTTGGATACCAGCAATGCAGCAGATTTCCATCAGGAAATTTTTCAGTAATAACATAATCACATGTTTGCACAAACAATGGATGAGCTGAAGTAGAGAAAATACTGCCAGCAGTAAACCACTAAAGCTATTTTTGTGAAGCCTCTCCGAATGTCAAAGTCACAGCAAATAGTAGATGTGAATGCTAAGAGCAACCTTTATCTTCAAGTGTCAGATGTGGCTCAGCTGGGTTGCACACTTGCGTGTGAATTATAGATATTTTCTAATCAAGCTGTTCAGAGATGTTACTACATACTTCGGGAGCAGGTGGGACTTGAATGGTAGTCTGTTCAAGACCCACTCCAGAACTTCAGCATAAAAGTCAAAGCTGATACACCAGTGTAATACCAGGAGAGTGCTGAGCTATCTGAAGAGCTGTGCTTTTGTTGGTTAAACTGAAGCTGTTTCAACTTGCCTGGTTGATCTTGTGGCACTATTTGGAAAAGCAGTGGAGTTATTCCAGGTTGGCTTACCAATATTGATCACAAAGGAAACACAAGTGCTGGGTCCTCTATTTTTTGTCTTTTACATAAATGATTTGGATGCGAGCATAAGAGGTACAGTTAGTAAGTTTGCAGATGACACCAAAATTGGAGGTGTAGTGGACAGCGAAGAGGGTTACCTCAGATTACAACAGGAACTTGACCAGATAGGCCAATGGGCTGAGAAGTGGCAGATGGAGTTTAATTCAGATAAATGCGAGGTGCTGCATTTTGGGAAAGCAAATAGACAATAGACAATAGGTGCAGGAGTAGGCCATTCAGCCCTTCGAGCCTGCACCACCATTCAATATGATCATGACTGATCATTCCTAATTAGTATCCTCTGCCCGCCTTATCTCCATAACCCTTGATTCCACTATCTTTGAGAGCTCTATCCAACTCTTTCTTAAATGAATCCAGAGACTGGGCCTCCACTGCCCTCTGGGGCAGAGCATTCCACACAGCCACCACTCTCTGGGTGAAGACGTTTCTCCTCATCTCTGTCCTAAATGATCTACCCCATATTTTTAAGCTGTGTCCTCTGGTTCGGCACTCACCTATCAGCGGAAACATGTTTCCTGCTGCCAGAGTGTCCAATCATTTCATAATCTTATATGTCTCAATCAGATCCCCTCTCAGTCTTCTAAACTCAAGCGTATACAAGCCCAGTCGCTCCAGTCTTTCAGCGTATGGTAGTCCCACCATTCCAGGAATTGACCTTGTGTACCTACGCTGCATTCCCTCAATAGCCAGAATGTCTTTCCTAAAATTTGGAGACCAGAACTGCACACAGTACTCCAGGTGTGGTCTCACCAGGGCCCTGTACAGCTGCAGAAGCACTTCTTTGCTTCTATATTAAATTCCTCTTGTTATGAAGGCCAGCATGGTATTAGCTTTCTTCACTACCTGCTGTACCTGCATGCTTGCCTTCATTGACTAGTGTACAAGAACACCCAGATCTCTCTGTACTGTCCCTTTACCTAAATTGATTCCATTGAGGTAGTAATCTGCCTTCCTGTTCTTGCCACCAGTGTGGATAACCATACATTTATCCACATTAAACTGCATCTGCCATGCATCTGCCCACTCACCTAACTTGTCCAGGTCACCCTGTAATCTCCTAACATCCTCATCATATTTCATCCTGCCACCCAGCTTTGTATCATCAGCAAATTTGCTAATGTTATTGCTGATACCATCTTCTTTATCATTAACATATATTGTAAAAAGCTGCGGTCCCAGCACAGATCCCTACGGTACCCGACTGGTCACTGCCTGCAATTCTGAAATAGAGCCGTTTATCACTACCCTTTGTTTCCTATCAGCCAACCAAGTTTCAATCCAATCTAGTACTTTGCCCCCAATACCATGCGCCCTAAGTTTACTCACTAACCTCCTGTGTGGGACTTTATCAAAAGCTTTCTGAAAGTCCAGGTACACTACATCCACTGGATCTCCTTCGTCCATCTTCAGAGTTACATCCTCAAAAAATTCCAGAAGATTAGTCAAGCATGATTTTCCCTTCATAAGTCCATGCTGACTCTGTCCTATCCTGTTACTACTATCCAGATGTGCTGTAATTTCATCCTTTATAATAGACTCCAGCATCTTTCCCACCACTGAGGTCTGACTAACTGCTTTATAATTTCCTGCTTTCTCTCTCCCACCTTTCTTAAAAAGTGGTATAACATTAGCCACCCTCCAATCCTCAGGAACCGACCCTGAATCTATCAAACTCTGGAAAATAATCACCAACACATCCACGATTTCCCGAGCCACCTCCTTCAGTACCCTGGGATGTAGAGCATCAGGCCCCGGAGACTTATCAACCTTCAGACCTAACAGTCTCTCCAACACCAAATCCTAGCAAATATAGATTCCCTTAAGTTCAAGTCCTTCAGCCACTGTTACCTCAGGGAGATTGCTTGTGTCTTCCTCAGTGAACACAGATCTGAAGTACCCATTTAATTCTTCTGCCATTTCTTTGTTCCCTGTAATATATTCCCCTGTTTCTTTCTTCAAGGGCCCAATTTTAGTCCTAACCATTTTTTTTGCCTTGCACATACTTGAAAAAACTTTTACTATCCTCCTTTATATTATTGGCCAGTTAACCTTCATACCTCATTTTTCCTCTGCGTATTTCCTTCTTAGTAATCCTCTGCTGCTCTTTAAAAGCTTCCTAGTCCTCAGTTTTCCCACTTTGCTATGTTATACTTTTTCTCTTTTAACTTTATATGTTCCTTAACTTCCCTCATCAGCCACGGCCCCCCATGCCTCCTCCTGGGATCTTTCTTCCTTTTAGGAATGAACTGATACTGCAACTTCTGCATTGTACACAGAAATATCCGCCATTGTTCCTCCACTGTCATCCCTGCTAAGGTATTGCACCATTGAACTTTGGCCAGCTCCTCCCTCATAGCTCCATAGTTCCCTTTATTCAACAGAAGTATTGTCACTTCCGATTGTACCCTCTCCCTCTCAAATTGCAGATTGAAGCTTATTGTATAATGGTCACTACTTCCCAATGGCTCCTTCACTTCGAGGTCTCTGACCAATTCTGGTTCATTGCACAATACCAGATCCAGAATTGCCTTCTCCCTGGTCGGCTCCAGCACCAGCTGCTCTAAGAATCCATCTCTGAGGCACTCCACAAAGTCTCTTTCTTGAGGTCCAATACCATCCTGATTCTCCCAGTCTACCTGCATGTTAAAATCCCCCATAACAACTGTAGTAACATCTTTGCAACAGGCCAATTTCAGCTCCTGATTCATCTTACATCCGACATCCAGACTACTGTTTGAGGCCCTGTAGATGACTCCCAAGAGGGTTTTTTTACTCTTACTGACTCTACATCCCCTGACTCTAGGTCCCCTCGCGCAAGGGACTGAATATCCTCCCTTACCAACAAGGCCACCCCACCCCCTCTGCCCGTCAGTCTGTCCTTACGATAGCACGTATAGCCTTGAATATTCATTTCCCAGACCCTGTCCACTTGAAGCCACGTCTCAGTTATCCCCACAATATCGTATCTGCCAATTTCCAAAAGAGCCTCAAGCTCATCCATCTTATGTCTAATGCTTCATGCATTCATATATAGTATTTTTAATTTGTTACTGCTCTCATCCTTCCCATCAACTCCTATTTCACTCAACCTTACAGCATGATCCCTTTCCGAGTTTTCTGCCTCATTGATACAGTTGTCTTTCTTGACTTCTCTTGTTCTAACTTTCCCTTCAATTTCTTTTTTAAACATCCAGTTTGTCCCCTCCCCCCGCTACTTAGTTTAAATGTAGCGGTGTAGCAGTAGCAAACCTGCCTGCCAGAATGCTGGTCCCTAACCTATTAAGGTGCAAACCGTCTCTCTTGTAGAATTTATGCTTACCACAAAACATACCCCAATGATCCAAGAACTTAAATCCTTGCTTCCTGCACCAGTTCCCCAACCACATGTTCAAGTCCATTATCTCCCTGTTTCTGGCCACACCAGCCTGAGGAGCTGGAAGCAAACCGGAGATAACCACCCTGGACGTTCTGCTTTTCAGCCTTCTTCCTAGTTCTCCGAAGTCCCGCTGTAGTATGTTCCTCCTCTTCTTCCCGACATCATTTGTGCCGATATGTACCACCACCTCTGGCTCTTCACCCTCGTCCTTGAGGATTTCCCGCACTCTGTCCGCGATGTCTTTAACCCTGGCACCAGGAAGGCAACACACCATCTTTAAGTCCCACCTGCTGCCACAAAAACCCCGGTCAATTCCTCTCACGATGGAGTCCCCTATTACCACGGCTCTGTGCGATGTCCGACTCTTCCGGTCTGCCTCTGCGCCAACTTTTGATTGACAGGCCTGGCTGCCTTGCGAACTGGCAGTGTCAGCAGTCTCTACTGTTTCCAAAAGCTTCAACTTGTTCCTGACAGGTACTTCTCCCGGGGTCTCTTGCACCTGTCTCCCACGTCCTAGTGTCTTATACACTTAATGGTAAGGTCCTAGGGAGTGTTGGTGAACAAAGAGATCTTGGAGTGCAGGTTCATAGCTCCTTGAAAGTGGAGTCGCAGGTCGATAGGATAGTGAAGAAGGCGTTTGGTATGCTTTCCTTTATTGGTCAGAGTATTGGGTAGAGGAGTTGGGAGGTCATGTTGCGGCTGTACAAGACATTGGTTAGGCCACTGTTGGAATATTGCATGCAATTCTGGTCTCCTTCCTATCGGAAAGATGTTGTGAAACTTGAAAGGGTTCAGAAAAGATTTACAAGGATGTTGCCAGGATTGGAGGATTTGAGCTATAGGGAGAGACTGAACAGGTTGGGGCTGTTTTCCCTGGAGCTTCGGAGGCTGAGGGGTGACCTTATAGAGGTTTACAACATTATGAGGGGCATGGATAGAATAAATAGGCAAAGTCTTTTACCTGGGGTTGGTGAGTCCAGAACTAGAGGGCATAGGTTTAGGGTGAGAGGGGAAAGATATAAAAGAGACGTAAGGGGCAACTTTTCATGAAGAGGGTGATACATGTATGGAATGAGCTGCCAGACAAAGTGGTGGAGACTGGTACAATTGCAACATTTGAAAGGTATTTGGATGGGTATATGAATAGGAAGGGTTTGGAGGGATATAGGCCGGGTGCTGGCAGGTGGGACTAGATTGGTTTGGGATATCTGGTCGGCATGGACGGATTGGGCCGAAGGGTCTGGTTCCATGCTGTCCATCTCTTAAGACTCTATGACTCTAAGTTAACGGTTTGCAACCACTTTGCTGGAGTTTGCTGAGTATAAATTGTTGTTGCATTTCCTATATTGCAACAGTGGCTACACCAAGATGTATCAGAAACACCTTTAGGTATTATCAAAGTGGAGTAAGCAAACAGGTACCATGACATGAGATGATGAACCCATTGAACCGTGGAGCAGAGCACTCATGCACACAAAGCACCCACTATCATGCTTCCCAAAACCCTTTGCTGGTGGAGTCGAAAAAATGTGGAGCTGGAAAAAGCACAGCAGGTCATGCAGCATCAGAGGAGCAGGCCAGTCAATGTTTTGGCAGGTCCCTTTAACCAGTCCTGCTGAAGGCTCCGACCGAAATCTCGACTCTCCTGCTCCTCTGATGCTGCTTTTTCCAGCTCCACATTTTATTGACTCTGACTTTCCAGCATCTGCAGTCCTCACGATCTCTTTTCCTGGTGGAGCCCATTTTAATGTCTCAGACAATGTGGGATACAGTGTAACAATTTGGGGGAGCTTGGAGATTTCAAGAGTTGTTGGGTAGGTGGGGGGGAAGCGCATTTGCAGGGAGCAGGATTTGGATGTGGGTGGACTGAGGTTCTCTCGAAAGAACTAGACGCCTCACTATTCATGGGCTGTTAGCAGCAGTGGCACTTGAGCCACAGAGGGTAGTCCATCCAGCCACCAACAAAAGCAAGTCCAGTATTTAAAGTGGCCTCAAAGCTTAAGAAACTCAATCCGAGATTCAGGGCAGACATTGTTACCTCAGAGCTTGTAACCCCAAAATCCCATCTCCCTCATTTTGGAAGATCCTGATCGACTACTTGACACCAGCACAATTCATTGGCTGCACATGGATCTGCACACTCATCCCATGCTCTCAGCTCCCCCGACAATCCCACTCCCTCCCACATCCACTATGAATTAATGAAGGTTACTTCCCTTCACCCACTGTAGGAGTGTCACACAAGAAGAATTCGCGACCATCTCTCCATGACATACACAAGAGATTTACTCTCCTTTCAGTAGTCCCTTGGAACCAAGGAAGACTTGTTTCTGATCCAGTTTTCTGGGTGTTGAGGCAGTGAATAAGTCCAAAGCACATTATGTAGACCCTACAGGATGGGTGGTTCTTGGAGGATCGGTTGAATGAGTGGCTGAGAATGTTGTTCACTCTCTTCCCTGCCTCAATGTTGCCTCTGCATGTTTCTGACAAAGTCTCTCAGTGTTTTCTCTGCAGGAGCTCCATTTTGGTCGGTCACAGGCCGGTTCCCACCATGTGTTGGTGGGGTTAGTTGATCTCTTCAGGGAGGCTTTGAGGACATGTGTAAACCATCCTCCTGGAGGTCCGTGTGCTGGCCGGGAGAGGGAGGCAGCCTTTCTAGATACAGGATGTAGAGGATCTCACAAAGGCGTGGCCGGTTGAATTCTTCCAGTGACTGGAGATGCCTGCTGTATGTTGTCCAAATCTCCAAAGCATACAGGAGTCCAGGTATCGCTCCTGCCCAATAACCCATGGCCTTGTCTGAGATTTGAGATCCTAGTCCCTTTTCCTCAGTCAGGTGAAAGCTGAGCTGACATATCAGAGGCGATGGTGAATTTCAATATCTATGTCTACCTTGGTCAACAGGAGACTGCCAAGCTACTGGAAAGATCCATGTTTTCCAGGATCCCTGCCATTCCCTGGTGTGGAGGTAAGCAAATGGGGTTGAGGTACAGATTGGTCATGAGCTAATTTAATGCTGCTCCAATCACTAAACCCTGACTTTAGTGATGGAAGTCACGCTGCTTGACAACATAATGGACGCCACAGTCACAAAGTCTGCTCAGACCATAGATAAGTCGATGGAGGCCTTGGCACTCAGACACAAGCAGATAAACTTAGTGTGCACAGATTGAAAATCAAATTTTAAAGAGTTTGTAAGGGTGAATTTTACAAGTGCCTGACTGGAGAGGATTCCAGTGCACATTTCGATTTCAGATAGGTGGAAGGAGGTTAAGGTGAGGGTGATAGGCCGGAGAGGTCGGGAAGAAGATTGCAGGTCAAGAAGGCGGTGCTGAATCTGAGGGTTAAGGTGGGGGGAGGGGAAATGAGGAAGCTGGAGGGTTCCTAGGCGGAAGATGAGATGCTCTTCCTCCAGGCGTCGTGTTGCCATGGTCTGGCGATGGAGGAGGCCAAGGACCTGCATGTCCTTGGCAGAGTGGAGGGGGAGTTAAAATGTTCAGCCACGGTGCGGTTGGGTTGGTTGGTCCAGGTGTCCCAGAGGTGTTCTCTAAAATGTTCCACAAGTAGGCAGCCTGTCTCCCTAATGTACAGGAGGCCACATCGGGTGCAGCAGATGCAATAAATGATGTATGTGGAGGTGCAGGTGAATTTGTGACGGATATGTAAGGATCCCTTGGGGCCTTGGAGGGAAGTGAGGGGGGAGGTGTGGGCGCAAGTTTTGCATTTCTTGCGGTTGCAGGGGAAGGTGCCAGGAGTGGAGGTTGGGTTGGTGGGGGGTGTGGACCTGACGAGGAAGTCACGGTGGGAGTGTTTTTTCCGTAACGCTGATAGGGGAGGGGAGGGAAATACATCCTTGGTGGTGGGGTCTGTCTGGAGGAGGCGGAAATGACGAAGGATGATATGATGTATCTGGAGGTTGGTGGGGTGGTAGTTGAGGACCAGTGGGGTTCTGTCCTGGTGGCGATTGAAGGGGCGGGGCTCAAGGGCGGAGGAACGGGAAGTGGAGGAGATGCGGTGGAGGGCATCGTCAACCACGTCTGAGGGGAAATTGTGGTCTTTGAAGAAGGAGGCCATCTGGTTTGTTCAGTATTGGAATTGGTCCTCCTGGGAGCAGATGTGGCGGAAGCGAAGGAATTGGGAATATGGGATGGCGTTTTTTACAGGGTACAGGGTGGGAGGAGGTATCGTCTAGGTAGCTGTGGGAGTCGGTCGGTTTATAGTAAATGTCCGTGTTGAGTCAGTCGCCCAAGATAGAAATGGAGAGGTCTAGGAAGGGGAGGGAGGAGTCTGAGACGGTCCAGGTAAATTTGAGGTCGGGATGGAAGGTGTTGGTAAAGTGGATGAACTGTTCAACCTCCTCGTGGGAGCACGAGGCAGCGCCGATACAGTCATCGATGTAACGGAGGAAAAGGTGGGAGTTGGTGCCAGTTTAGCTGCGGAAGATGGACTGTTCCACATATCCTGTGAAGAGGCAGCATAGCTGGGGCCCATGTGGGTGCCCATGGCTACTCCTTTGATTTGGAGGAAGTGGGAGGATTGGAAAGAGAAGTTATTCAGAGTGAGGACCAGTTCAGTCAGTCGAAGGAGGGTGTCAGTGGAAGGGTACTGGTTGGTACGGCGGGAAAGGAAGAAGCGGAGGGCTTTCAGGACTTCATGATGGGGATGGAAGTGTATAGAGATTGGATGTCAATGGTGAAGGGAAAGCATTGGGGGCCAGGGAAGCGAAAATCATGGAGGAGGTGGAGGGTGTGGGTGGTGTCCCGAACTTAGGTGGGGAGTTCTTGGACTAAGGGGGACAGGACCGTGTCAAGGTATGTAGAGATGAATTCGGTGGGGCAGGAACAGGCTGAGACGATGGGTCGGCCGGGGCAGTCAGGTTTGTGGACTTTGGGCAGGAGGTAGAAACGGGCGGTGCGGGGTTGTGGGACTATGAGGTTGGAGGCGGTGGATGGGAGATCCCTTGAGGTGATGAGGTTATGGATGGTCTGGGAGATGATGGTTTGGTGGTGGGAAGTGGGGTCATGGTCAAGGGGGCAGTAGGAGGAGGTGTCCGCGAGTTGGCGTTTATCCTCAGCACTGTAAAGATCAGTAGTTAGGAAGGCAAATGCAATGATGCCATTTATTTCGAGAGGACTTAAATATAAAAGCAAGGATGTACTTCTGAGGCTCTATGAGGCTCTGGTCAGACCACATTTGGAGCATTGTGTGCAGTTTTGGGCCCCATATCTCAGGAAGGATGGACTGGCCCTGGAGTGTGTTCAGAGGAGGTTCACAAGATTGGTCCCAGGAATGAAAAGCTTAATTTATGAGGAAGGTTTGAGGACTCTGGGTCTATACTCGATGGAGTTTAGAAGGATGGGGGGGTGGGATCTAATTGAAACATACAGAATACTGAATGGCCTGGACAGAGTGGATGTTGAGAAGATGTTTCCATTGGTAGGAGAGACTAGGACCCGAGGACACAGCCTTAGAGTAAAGGGAAGATCTTTCAAAACAGAGATGAGGAGAAACTTCTTCAGGCAGAGAGTGGGGAATCTGTGGAATTCACTGCCACAGAAGGCTGTGGAGGTCAGGCCGCTCTGTATATTTAAGATGGAGATAGGGGATCCAAGATGGCGGCAACCCAGCAAGACTGAGTCCACAGTGCTCTACCCAAAACTTGGGAAAAGTGGGCTATCCACCCCCACCACACTCACTAAACCATTTATAATAGTTGTTAACCTTAAATAGTTACCTATTAGTATATTTAAATAGTCTAATACTAGCTGGAAAATGAGTAAAGGGAAGGGAACAGGCGGCTCTAAGAAAGCAGGGACCCCTCCCCCACCCTCTCCCTCTTCAGCTGCAACAAAGGTGTCTTCAGCTACTTCAGGAGAGTTACCAATGAAGATGAGCTTTGAGGAGATGTTTGCCAGGTGGGAGGCGAAGATTGATGCTTTTATCGATGAGTCTCGGCAGAGCAGAGAAGCACTATCAGCCGAGCTGCAGAAGCAGGGCAGAGACATTCAGGAATTGGGGTGCCGAGTCAGAGAGGTGGAGTCGAAGGCCGCAGCCTCAGAGACTGCGATAAAATCAACAGCCGACCACATCCGTTTTCTCGAGAATCGAGTCCAGAACCTAGAAAACCACATTGATGACCTCGGAAATCGATGTCGTAGAAAAAATATTCGGTTGGTGGGTCTGCCCGAGCAGGAAGAGGGAGGCAAGCTCACAGCATTCTTAGAGCATTGGCTGCCACAGCTGTTAAATCTGCCTGCTGGATCAGGCCAGGTAAGGGTAGAATGGGCCTACCGGGTCACAGTACGTGGGCCCGGCTCAACCCAGCACCCACGCCCGGTCCTGTTCCAGCTGCAGAGCTATAGGGAGAGACAGATGCTCCTGGAAGCCTCAAGAAATCTGGGAAAAGATCCCCAAGCTATGACCCACAAAGGATCCAGGATCATGCTGTTCCAGGACTTCTCCCCAGCTTTGGTCCGAAAGAGGAAGGCATTCGATGAGGCGAAGAAGCGTTTAAGGGACTTAAATATCCAGTACTCCTTACGATATCCAGCGACGCTACGCCTTAGCCACGAAGGATCCATATATAACTTCGGATCACCGGAGAAAGCTAAGGAATTCTTGGACTCTCTTAAATAAACTGTAAGAGATTGTGGACGCTGGTCTGCCTTTCCCTTCATCTTTTCTTACCTTTCCCCCTATGTGTGTGTATATATATATATATATGTTGGGGCGTTTGGTTAATGTTGATGGGGAGAGGTGGTTACCTTATTCTATTTTACTTCTGTTTTTAGGAGCGGGGTTGTTTTTCTTTCCCCTGTTATTTTGTGGTATTATATTTAAGTATTACATGTTGAGATTGTAATCTTATAGTTATATATGGTATTAATATTCCCAAATATATTTAGATGTGGGTGTGGGTGGGGGTGGGGTGTTCACTGTTAACTCTAGCTTTATATTATATTTGAATTCTCCTCATTTTATTGAGGAACACCTGGGTCAAGGGTGGGGCACTGGTTGGAAGAGGGTAAGATGGACTGTGGGAGAGGAAGTGACGCTCCCTGGGAACAAGGGAGAAAATCTCCAATTCGGAATGTTTTATATTTTTTATACTTAGAAAGAGTTTTTTGTTATATTGTTTTGAGTGTATCAGAGAGTCTTTACTTTTGTAAATCTTGTATGCTCCATGCTCGGGATGTTCCAGATAGGGTTTCCCCTCCCGAGGGGTCTCGGATCTGTCCAGATGATTATGGCTGAACAGTCGGTTAAGTGGTGCACCTGGAATGTCAGGGGGAGTAATTCGCCAGTTAAAAGGAAGAAAATATTATCAAATCTTAAGAAGGAGAGAGTTGATATAGCTCTCCTACAGGAGACACACCTGTCGGATAAAGAACACTTAAAATTACGACAGGGCGGATTTGATCAGGCCTTATTTTCCTCTTTTAATTCAAAAAGCAGGGGAGTCGTTATCCTTGTCCGGAAGAACTTCCCTTTGAAAATTCTAAATCAGATAAAAGACGAATCATGACGATATATTTTGATTAAAGCCCTCATAAATGGAGAGGAATATGGGATCTTAAATGTATACTGCCCCCCGGCACACCCCTTTAAATTCATAACGGAAGCTTTTTCAAAACTGATGGCCTTTGGTGCCCGTCATACAATTATAGGGGGAGACTTTAATTGTATTATGGATCCGGAAATAGACAGGATTCCCAAGAGTGCCGCTGGAGTATCTCCCAGATCTAGACAACTGGCGGACCTGAATAAAGAATTAGGATTGGTAGATGTATGGAGATGTCTCCATCCACAGGGTAGAGATTTTTCTTTCTACTCTAATCCACATAAATGTCACACAAGAATTGATATGTTTTTTGCCCCATCGATTTTTCTAAACTCTATAGCAACCTGTAAAATAGGTACTATAGCAATCTCTGACCATGCCGCTGTATACATGGAAACTAAGGTAAAGAACAATGGGACATCTGCTCGGCATTGGCGTATGGACCCCTTCCTGATAAAAGATAGCAAATTTTTAAAGTACTTCTCCCAAGAACTTAAAACTTTTTTAGAAATTAATACTGGTACGGCTAGCAATCCGTCAATGATGTGGGAGACCATCAAAGCTTATGCACGAGGTTTGATCATCTCCTATTCAGCGACCCAGAGGAAAATGAAGGGAGAGCAACAGCGTCTGCTCGAAGCTCGCCTAAAAGCAGCCGAAACAGCATACGCTGATAGACCTTCTATCACAAAATTGCAGAGGATTACAGCTCTTAGGACAGCTTTAAACACCGCGCTTACTCAAACGGCTAAAAGGGAAATATTATTTGCGAAACAAAGATTATATGAATATGGCGACAAACCGGGTAGATACTTAGCATTTCTTGCAAAGAAAAAGAAAGCCCCTCAAACTATTCCGACCATCAAGGAAAGTACAGGTACCCTGACTCATGATCATAAAAAGATCAATGCGACCTTTAAAGAATTTTATTCTGAACTATATAGATCGCAGGATTGTGAAGATAGGATTAGGAGGATGCAGTCATTTTTGAAAAATTTGACCTTCCCGGGCCTGACTCCGGAACAGGTGTCGGCCCTAAATACCCCTTTAACAGTC
Organism: Hemiscyllium ocellatum; assembly: GCF_020745735.1. Taxonomy (NCBI): domain Eukaryota; kingdom Metazoa; phylum Chordata; class Chondrichthyes; order Orectolobiformes; family Hemiscylliidae; genus Hemiscyllium; species Hemiscyllium ocellatum. Next base: position 40,688,264 of record NC_083408.1, read on the forward strand.
CAAGAAATACTTGAGGCAATTAGGCAACTTCAGAGCGGAAAAGCACCGGGCCCGGATGGTTTTCAAGCTGAATTCTATAAAGAATTTACAGGAATATTGGTTGACCCACTTATGGATATGTATAATTTTGCGCATAGTCAGGTCTGTCTCCCGCCCACGCTGAAAGAAGCAAATATTTCTCTTATCCTCAAAAAAGGAAAAGACCCAGAAGATTGTGCATCTTACAGACCAATATCCTTACTAAATGTAGACTTTAAAATTCTCTCAAAAATGTTAGCACTAAGACTAGAAAGGGTACTGCCATATATTATAAAGGAGGACCAGACGGGATTTATTAAGGGCCGCAGATCATCCAATAATACCAGAAGGGTCTTGAATATGATCCAAGCCTGTCATCAGGGAAAGATACCAGGAGTAGTAATTTCATTGGATGCGGAAAAGGCATTTGATAGGGTTGAATGGTCATATTTATTTTACACATTGGAAAGGTTTGGCGTTGGACAGGTGTTTACCAAATGGGTTTCAACATTGTATAATGACCCCAAAGCAGCTGTTATTACTAATGGGTTAAGATCGGATGGCTTCAGTGTGGGTAGGGGCTGCCGTCAAGGATGTCCTCTCTCACCATTGTTGTTTACACTGATAATCGAACCATTAGCAGAAGCCATCCGGACTGATCCTAATATAACGGCCCCGAGGATTGGTACAGGTAAACACAAAATTACCCTCTATGCAGATGACGTTCTCTTATTCCTCAGTAATCCTTTAATGTCAGTGCCTCGTCTAATTCAAGTTATTAATACATTTAGTGCATTCTCAGGCTATAAAATTAATTTTTCAAAATCGGAAGCCATGCCAATGGGTGGTCTGGCTATGATACCCCATTTAATGGACGGATCCCCTTTTCCCTTCCGTTGGTCCCTGGAGGGCTTCTTATATTTAGGTATTTTTATCACGCCAGTATTTGATCAGCTGTATAGGGCTAATTTTGCACAATTAATGGAAAGGATAAGGCAGGACCTCCAGCGATGGAGAGACCTTCCGATTTCCTGGCTAGGGAGAATAGCATTAATTAAAATGAATGTTCTGCCCCGTCTCTTATATCCTATGAGAATGCTCCCGCTGATGCTGCCAAGACTAGCCCTACGTAAATTATATGGCTGGTTGGGCTCCTTTATTTGGAACCATAGACGGCCCCTTATTAAGCTGAAGAAGCTACAGCTTCCACAGGCAAGGGGAGGACTGGACTTCCCAGACTTTAGGAAATATCAGTTAAGCTCCCTACTAAGTTACATAGCTGATTGGGTTTCATCTGATCCACAATCAATTTGGCTGGATATCGAAGCCTCCCAAGTAAAATACCCACTTATTAACCTTTTATTTTCAGATAAGAGGAAAATCATTACAGACCACTGTAAAAATCCCATAATATTAAACACAATTAAGGCCTGGAATATAATGCGGCAAAATGAGGGTAACTCACATAAAACATCCCCCCATGCACCAATAGTAGGCGCATGGGGATTCCAACCGGGGATTACAGATGCCACCTTTAAACTCTGGAGATCCAGGGGCATCTCATGCTTAGGGGACCTATTTAAAGATGGGATCCTGATGTCCTTTGAGCAGCTGCGTCTGAAATTCGGAATACCTAATGGGGATCTCTTTCGATACTTCCAAGTTCGAGATTATATACAGAGGAAGACTACATTAATAGATAGTCTTTATAAATCAGACAGAGAACGTAATGTCTTACGACCAGCGGGGGCATCCTCCGTTAGTACTATATACCATTTGCTACATGATGGAGTCTCAGGAGACATGGATGACCTGCTTAAAACATGGGAGCAGGACTTGGGGCTAGAAATCTCTGAGGATATGTGGAATGACATTTGGGAAAATGCTAGAAGAATTGCTATCTGTAACAGAACTCAGGCTATCCAACTAAAGATACTTCATAGGGCCCATATAGCTCCGGCTCGACTGGCAAAATTTAAGGCAGGAGCATCTCCAATGTGTCCCAAATGCAAAATAGAGGTGGGTACTCTTGCACATTGTCTGTGGACTTGTCAGAAAATCCGCAGATACTGGACTAAAGTGGCAAATACCCTGACAGAAATTTTAGGAATGGAAATTAGGGTGGACCCTGTATCTCTCCTTTTGGGCTTTTCGAACCTCTCATCTCTGGATATGCATGGGAAGAGACTATTTTCTATTCTCTCTTTCTGTGCAAGGAAAAATATTTTGGTGAACTGGGTGGCTGAGGGCCCCCCTGGACTTTCAAATTGGCACAGATTAATTATGGAATATATCCCCCTTGACTTCCTCACAAATATGGTGCACCGAAAGACTGAATTATTTTATAAAATATGGCAGCCCTTTTTGAATTATATAAATGCAGATATTTCGGCTATCCTAACAAGGGCTTTTATTTAGTGAAGATTTCAGACCAGGCTGCTCCGGGGCCCCTTGGGAGAGGAATCCTGCGCGAATACGGGTTTATTATATTTGATGTTTATACATTCCGAGCATGTAAGAGACTTAGGTATACACTCTGGTTAGTTATAGGTTAGATTAGTAGAAAGTTGAGTTTTTTTTTCTTTTTTCGTTTCTTTTTTTTCTTTTTTTGTTTTCTTTCTTTCTCTTTTCTTTGTTAAATTATGACTATTGTATATATGATTTAATTGTACATCAATGTTTGTATTTGAGAGTTTTGTTTATTTTTGTAAATTTGCAAAAATGTTAAATTTCAATAAAAATATCTACAAAAAAAAAAGATGGAGATAGATAGGCTCTTGATTGTCAATGGAATCAAGGATTACAGGGAGAAGGCAGGAGAACAGGGGTGAGAAACTTATCAGCCATGTTTGAATAGCGGAGCAGACTCGATGGGCTGAATGGCCTAATTTCTGCTCGTACGTCTTATGGTCTAACTGGACCAGGAGCCAGTGCTGGTTGGCAAGCCCAGTAATGGAGATAATTGAGATCTTGCACGTTAGGATAACTTTACATCATCCAACAACTCAAAAATAACATCAGAATGACAAAATGCCATATGGTACATTGCCATTCATACAGACAATAGTGCTATCATTGAGAAAGACAGAGTAATTCCTGCAGGGTCTTGCTCTTCCTGCCTTGTAACCCATGTCACCCTCTGAGATCCTTGCACTGTTTAAATTCTAGTGTTGGAGCATCCCTGATTTTGCAAGTTAATTATGCTTAAGAGTATTTTTTTCTTTCTTCACAAGTCAGTCAAACATCTTAAGGTAACTTACAAGGCAAAAAACAGGCAAACCACCCATTTTAATGTCAAGTTTTATACTGCGGTATTGTAAATGTAATTATTTTTGCACTTGAAATATATTTAGTTCTTGTTAACTTTCTGCTCTAGTTATTTGGGTTTTGCTCCATTCATTTTGTGTTTTTCAAAATCAGAATTAAACTTCAGTCTTACAATACACTTGAGTCAAGAGTGTATATTTCACTGACACTACACCCCTCCTCACCCACCCAAACAAACACACAGGTGCATACAGATAGGGATTTTTTTTTTTGCTTATTAATGATGCTTATATGAAGAGAGCAGGTGAATTAATTATATAGTTTCCACTTTCACTGACCACACACATACAGACCCTGGTCATGGCAGGAGCCAATATAGTTTTCACTCAGGAGCCTGTTAGCTGGTTTCTACTGGAACAAACTGGACTGGACCAGCTGCAGGCAACCCCACCAACCTGCATGGACCAGTTCAAGTGGGCCTGTCGTCCCAATTTCCATCTGACAACTGGTTCAAAGTTCACCATTGGTGGTGGCCTTCAACTGCCTAGATTCTGTGATCTGGAAATCCCTCCCAAAACCTTTTCCTATCGCAATCTCTCTCTTTCCTCTTGTAAAATGTTCCGTGAACCCCAGGTCTTTTAGTCAGCTGACTAAACGGCTTGGTGTCACGTTTTGTAAGCTTGCTGCAACAAATAGTTACAGTTGTTGATTCCTGGTCTTGTCTAGACCACCAGGGAGGCATTAAATGCTTCTCCACATTTGTTTGACAAGATTAAACAAGACCTTCAAAGGTGGGGGGGGCCTTCCAATATTACGGCTTGGTCGATTTGCTCTTATTAAAATGAATGTTCTTCCTCACTTATTATTCCCTCTGCGGATGCTTCCCTTGCTTTTTCATTTCAGATATTAAATGGTTGGTTTAGTTCTTTTATTTGGCGCCATAAGCGGCCCCTTATCAAGCTTATGAAATTGTAAATGTCCCAGGGATTGGGATGAGTGAATCTCTCAGACATCAGAAGATATCTTTTGTGAGTGATTGGGCTTGTAAGGACTCACTGTCGATATGGTTGGATATTGAGGCCTCCCAGGCAAAGTGTCCTCTTGTTAACCTGTTGTTTCTGGACAAAATGAGGATATTTGCGGAACATTGCAGCAATCCAATAGTTATTATTACTGTTAAAGCATGGAGGGCAATGAGACAGATGGAGGGTAATATGTCGAAAACATCTTTCCATACCCCCATAGTTGGTATGCCAGGTTTCTGGCCAGGGACAATGGATCCCAGGTTTATACTTTGGGTGGATAGGGGAGTCTCTTGTTTGGGTGATCTGTTTGAAGATGAAACATTAATGTCATTTGATCAAATATCTCATAAGTATGGATTATCGAGCAGGGACCTCTTCCTCCTTTTGGCAGATCAGAGATTTTATCCAAAGAGAGCCTACACTTCTGACTGAGTGTTCAAGGTCTGATACAGAAAAGAGGGTGCTTCAGGCTAAGAGCACTCCTTCAGTGAGTACTCTCTATCATTTGTTGGGGGGAGGTTCCTCAGGTGACATAAAGCATCGACGTGAGATCTGGGAGAGAGAGTTAAGGGTAGAGATCACTTCAGAAACTTGAGAGGACATTCGTGAGAGCATGAGGAAGATTTCAATATGTAATAGGACCCATGCTATGCAGTTAAATATTCTTCATAGGGCTCATTTGGCCCCAAATCGTATTGCAAAATGTAAGCAGGGAGCATCTTCAATGTGTCCCAAACAAATATGGGTACCTCACTCATTGTCTGTGGTCCTGTCACAGGCTCCGTGCGTATTGGAGCGCTGTGGCAGCAGTAATAGAATATATTCTTCTGGGTTCACTGAATATATCTCCCTTAGATCTACATGGGAGAAAGCTTTTGAGCATCCTCACTTTTTGTGCCAGGAAGACCATTCTGATGTGTTGGGTGTCTGAGAACCCCCCGGGTCTGTCGGGGTGGCATAAGTTAATTATGGAACACGTTCCTTTGGGCTTTCTTACAAACACGGGGCACCAGAAAATTGACTATTTTTATAAGACATGGCAGCCCTTTTTGAATTATTTGGAAGCAGATATGTCCGCCATTTCAATTAAGGCTTTTGGCTAGCCATGTTGATATGGTTTAATATACAAATGTCATGAGAGGAAGAATTTCGAGCAAACGTGGGTTTAATAATTGATGCTCTCGTAGGTTGAGAGCTGAGGTCTTATTACGCTGAGTGGCATTATTTTATTTATTCATGTGTAATGAATGTAGTTGTGAGTTCTTTTGTTGAATAGTAAAGTAGTTGATTTATTGGTTGTTGCTTTTGTTGTTACAATGTTATATTTTCATAGCTTTGTAATTTTATAATTTTGTAAATTTTCAATAAAATTTTTTTTTTAAATGCTTCTCCAGTTAGTGAGATGCAAATTTCATGAAGTGCAATCTGCCACAGGAGCCATGTGCCAAGTACTTGATCAATGTTTCGCCCCACCCCAGCTCGTGGTGAGACAGTTAAGCCATTGGGAATGAAAATGAAATTGCGCTGCATATGACATGGCCTTTCTATATGGGTGTTGGGTCAAAGTGCTGGAACTCCCTCTTGAACAGCACCCAGACTGCACACCACAAAGACTGCAGTGGTTCAGGCAAAAAACTCACCAATGCTTTCTCAAGAGCAACTCAGGATGGGCAACGCAACTTTGCAAATGAGTTCGTCCTGACCAGTATTGGAACTGTATTCTGATTAGACTTGCATGTCCTTCAGCATTGCATCTCATTTTACTACATTACACTCAGTCATATTAGGACTGTCGTGTTTAATTAAAAAGTAGGAACATTGCTTTCATTTTAACGATCAACACAACAATTATAACTCAGTCCATTTGGTTTATCCAATGTGTTACATAACCCGTGATTATTTTGTCACTGAAGAATCGAAAGTTGTTCCAGTGCATAAAGGACATGAACTTGGGTGGTTTCCAAGCAACGGCAAAGTGTGCTTCAAATGCCAGGAATCATTATTTTGTTTCCTGTAAGGAAAACAGTTTTGGATGTATATTCCCACGCCCCGCGGGAGAAATAAAATCAATGCATTGTCAACAAGAAACTGGGCAGAGATTCAGCCTGGCCTCTAGTACATGGTGACTCTAACACATCCGGATAAAAAGAGGCTGTCACCAATAGGACGACCCCTTTTGAACAAGCAAATAATTTAAACTCCAACTTTTAAGGAGCAATGTCTTAATAGTTATCATGGAATATGCTTGGTTGCCGTTAAGAGGAAGGTTAAAATATTTTGACTGTGTAACCTTCTTTTGCTTTCAAAATGAAAAGCACTTTGTTTAAAAGAATCATGCATCATTTGCCAGAATCATTCTATGCACCAAGGGTTTTTTTTGGCACTCTGAAGTCTCGTGAATCTTTATCATTGACCCATACTTTTTCAGAAGGTTGTAACTTACTCCCAAGGGCTTGGACCAAGGCATGGCTCAACCACACACACTCTATTCATTCAGTTTCCCTAGCTCTGGACCCCAGCCCCAGCACCAAACCACACTTCTTTCACTCCTCCACTGGTAGCCATGCCTTCAGCTGTCTAATTCCTAAACTCTGGAATTCCTTCCTTAAACCCCCTCCAACTCTTTTTCCTGAATTGAACAGCTCCTTCCAACACTGTTGACTAAGCTTTTGATCGCATCCTTCGTTCTTTGGCTCCATGTTAATTTTTTTTTGTCCAAATTCACACTTGTGAAGCAACTTGGGTTGTTTTATTATGACAGTGGCTCTATGTAAGCATATATATGAATGACAATTGGATGAATGGTATATTAGGCAGAAGTGGGTATTGCAGATGCTATAGATTGGAGTCAAGATTAGAGTGGTGCTGGAAAAGCACAACAGGTCAGGCAGCATCCGAGGAGCAGGAAAATCGACGAATTGGGTAAAAGCCCTTCTTTCCTGATGAAGGGCTTTTGCTCAAAATGTTGATTTTCCTGCTCCTCGGATGCTGCCTGACCTGCTGTGCTTTTCCAGCACCACTCTAATCTTGACTCAAATGGTATAATAAACAGCCACTTCACAACACAAACGTTGTGCTTGGCAAGTTGAAAATTTCCCCATTCCTATAAAGGGTAAGATAATACCAGAAGGAATGCATTCCTACCTAGTATTTATCCATGCCACATCATAGAACGCGGCAGCATGCATGTTGTGATTGAAAGCGAATGTATTTTTTTCACAAGCAACCTTTAATTTTATGAGTGACTTACCTTCCCATACTGAGTATCCCCCACTGTGGTGTAAATCACTCGAAGACTTTTGTACTATGTAATACTGTGTAACATAATTAAACTGAAGCAGCACTTCTGCATTGGCACTCCATTTGATGTAAATGAATGGAGTACTTTTCAGATGATCAAAGCCAGTGAGATAAGATATACTGTAGAAGTAGCTTGTTATATAAAGGCAGAGTCAAATTGATGGGACTGAAACTAAGGCACTACATCGGTAACTATGGAAGATGCAGGATTCTTTTGTTTTCAATAGCAACTGTATATGTGGACGAACACACATGGTGGAGGAAACATTGACCTTTGTTTTCCCTTCTCCAATAATGTTCACATTAATTCTTTGCAATGATGTGCTGAGATAGGAAAGGGACAGGATGAGTGCGTACTGAGGAAAAGACTTTAAGCAGGAAAAGGATGGGTTGACCTGAAGGTTGTAGAGAGTGGGTGGAGGTGTTGGGAAGAAAGAGTACTTGTGTAAATTAGGAGGAGGAGGAGATTATCTATGTGAACAAGAGTGTGCAGTTCTGGTCTCTCTCCTACCGGAAGGATGTTGTGAAACTTAAAAGGGTTCAGAAAATAGTTATAAGGATGTTGTCAGGGTTGGAGGGTTTGAGCTATTGGGAGAGGCTGGGGCTGTTCTCGCTGGAGCGTTGGAGGCTGAGGGGTGACCTTATAGAGGTTTACAAAATCATGAGGGGCATGGATAGTATGAATAGACAAGGTATTTTCCCTGGGGTGGGGGAGTCCAGAACTAGAGGACATAAGTTTAGGGTGAGAGGGGAAAGATATAAAAGACCCTTAAGGGGCAACCTTTTCAGGCAGAAGACAGTGCGTGTATGGAATGAGCTGCCAAAGGAAGTGGTGGAAGCTGGTACAATTAAATAGCGTCTGGATGGGTATATAAATAGGAAGAGATTAGGGGGATATGGGCCTGGTGCTGGCAAATGAGATTAAATTAGGTTAGGAAATCTGGTCAGCATGGATGAGTTATAGAGTCATAGAGATGTACAGCACGGAAACAGACCCTTCGTCCAACCTGTCCATGCCGACCAGATATCCCAACCCAATCTCATGCCAACTACCAGCACTTGGCCCATTTCTTTCTCTACCCTTCCTATTCATATACCCATGCAATGCTGTTTAAATGTTGCAGTTGTACTAGCCTATCTACCTGCAACTCCACTTTCAAGGAGCTATGAACCTGTACTCCAAAGTCTCTTTGTTCAGCAACACTCCCTAGAACCTTACCATTAAGGTCCGGCTAAGATTTGCTTTCCCAAAATGCAGCATCTCACATTTATCTGAATTAAACTCCATCTGCCACTTCTCCCCCCATTGGCCCATCTGATCAAAATCCCGTTTACTCTCAGGTAACCTTCTTCGCTGCCAATACACCTCCAGTTTTGGTGTCATCTGCAAACTTACTAACTATACCTCTTATACTCACATCCAAATCAATATAAATGATGAAAAGTAGAGGACCCAGCACCAATCCTTGTGCCACTCTACTGGTCACAGGCCTCCAATTTGAAAAACAACCCTCCAGCTCCACCCTCTGTCTTCTACCTTTGAGCCAGTTCTGTATCCAAATGGCTAGTTCTCACTGTATTCCGTAAGATCTAGCCTTGCTAAGCAGTCTCCCATGAGGAACTTTGTCGAACGCCTTACTGAAGTCCATACGGATCACATTTACCGCTCTGCCCTCATAATCCTCTTTGTTACTTCTTCAAAAAACTCAATCAAGTTTGTGAGACATGATTTCCCACGCACAAAGCCATGTTGACTATCCCTAATCAGTCCTTGCCTTTCCAAATACATGTACATCCTGTCCCACAGGATTCCCTGCAGCAACTTGCCCACCACTGACATCAGGCTCACCGGTCTATAGTTCCCTGCCTTGTCCTTACTATCCTTCTGAAACAGTGGCACTACGTTTGCCAACCTCCTGCCTTCCAGCACCTCACCTGTGACTATCGATGATACAAATATCTCAGCAAGAGGCCCAGCAATCACTTCTCTAGCTTCCCACAGAGTTCTAGGGTACACCTGATCAGGTCCTGGGGATTTATCCACCTTTAACCGTTTCCAGCACTTCCTCCTCTGTAATCCGGACATTTTTCAAGATGTCACCATCTATTTCCCTACATTCTACATTTTCCATGTCCTTTTCCACAGTAAATACTGATGCAAAATACTCACTTAGTATCTCCCCCATTTTCTGCAGTCCACACAAAGGCCGCCTTGCTGAACTTTAAGGGGGCCTATTCTCACCCTAGTTACCCTTTTGTCCTTAATATATTTGTAAAACCCCTTTGGATTCTCCTTCATTCTGTTTGCCAAAGCTATCTCATGCCCCCTTTTGGCCCTCCTGATTTCCCTCTTAATTACACTCCTACTGCCTTTATACTCTTCTAAGGATTCACTCGATCTATCCTGTCTATACCAGACATATGCTTCCTTCTTTTTCTTAACTAAACCCTCAATTTCTTTCGTCATCCAGCGTTCCCTACACCTATCAGAATATACTTTCTCTGGATTCTCATTATCTCATTTCTGAAGGCTACCCATTTACAAGCCGTCCCTTTACCTGCGAACATCTGCCCCCAATCAGCTTTTGAAAGTTCTTGCCTAATACCATCACCATCAAAATTGTCCTTTCTCCAAGTTAGAACTTCAACTTTTAGATCTGGTTTATCCTTTTCCATCATTATTTTAAATCTAACAGAATTATGGTCGCTGGCCCCAAAGTGCTCCCCCACTGACAGCTCAGTCATCTGGCCTGCCTTATTTCCCAAGAGTGGGTCAAGTTTTGCACCTTCTCTAGTAGATAAATCCACACACTGAATCAGAAAATTTTCTTGCACACACTTAAGAAATTCCTCTCCATCTAAACCCTTAACACTATTGCAGTCCCAGTCTATTTTTGGGAAGTTAAAATCCCCTACCATAACCACCCTATTATTCTTACAGATAGCTGAGATCTTCTTACAAATTTGTTTTTCAATTTCCCTCTGACTATTAGGCGTTCTATAATACAATCCTAATAAGGTGATCATCCCTTTCTTATTTCTCAGTTCACCCAAATAACTTCTCTGGATGTATTTCCGGGAATATCCTCCCTCAGTACGGCTGTAATGCCATCCTTTATCAAAAACGCCAATCCCTCTCCTCTCTTGCCTCCCTTTCTGTCCTTTCTGTAGCATTTGGAACATTAAGCTGCCAGTTCTGTCCATCCCTGAGCCATGTTTCTGTAATTGCTATGATATCCCAGTCCCATGTCCCTGAGTTTGCATTGAAATAAATGCAGTTTAATTTATTAGTCCTACCTTGTCCCTGCCTTCCCTGACTGTTTCAGTCTCAGATTGATCTCTTTCCTCACTATCTCCTCACTATCTCCCTGGGTCCCACCCCCCACCTTCCCGGTTTAAATCCTCCCTAGCAGCTCAAGCAAATCTCCCTTCCAGTATATTAGTCCCCTTCCAGATTAGGTGCAATCCGTCTTTCTTGTACAGGTCACTTGTATCCCAAAAGAGATTCCAATGATCCAAAAATGTGAATCCTTCTCCCATACACCAGCTCCTCAGCCATGCATTCATCTGCTCTATCCTCCTATTCCTGCCCTCACTAGCTCGTAGCACGGGGAGTAATCCAGATATTATTACCCTTGAAAACCTCCTTTTTAAATTCTTTCCTAACTCTCTGTAATCTCCCTTCAGAATCTCAACCTTTTTCCTTCCTATGTCTTTGGTTCCAATGTGGACAATGACTTCTTGTTGGCCCCTCTCCCCCCTTAAGAATATTCTGCATCCTCTCTGAGACATCCTTGATCCCGGCACCAGGGAAACAACACACCACTCTGATTTTACGCTGCTGACCACAGAAACGTCTGTCTGTCTGTACCTCAGACTAGAGAGTTCCCTGACACAATTGATTTCTTGAAACCCAACGTACCCCTCATTGCATTAGAGCCAGTCTCAATCCCAAAAACTTGGCTGTTCGTGCTACATTCCCCTGTGAATTGATCACTCCCTACATTTTCCAAATCAGCATACTTGTTTGAAATGGGGATAGCCACAAAAGAGTCATGCACTACCTGCCTACCTCTCTTACCTTCTCTGGAGTTAACCCATCCATGTGACTGTATCTGCGACTTGTCCCCCTTCCTATAACTGCCATCTATCACATACCATTGCTGTTGCAAATTCCTCATTGTCTCTAACTATCTCTCCAACTGATCCATTCGATCTGATAGAATTCGCAACCAACAGCATTTATTGCAGATAAAATCCACAGTAACCTGTAAACTCTCCTTAAACTCCCACACCTGACAAGAAGCACATATCACGAAACTAAAGTCCATTTTTGCTCCTTCACAATCTACAGATTCAGAAATGCAACAGCATATAAAACAGTAATTGCTGCTCCTGGAATTCAAGAAAATCACCTCCAGCACCTAAAATACCTCAAAACAGGAGCAGCTGTTACAGCCAGAAATTTTACCTGTCCTCTATCTTGGATTGCCCACCAAAGGATCTGTTTCCATGCTGCACATCTCTATGAGTCTCAGAGGAAGAATTGCATTTATATGAATAGGGCAAGGTGCAGCTAGGTCATAGAATCCCTACAGTGTGGAAACAGGCCATTCATCTCATCAGGTCCACACTGATCCTGCGAAAAGCATCTCACCCAAACCCTTCCCCATACCATAACCCTGCATTTCCAATGGCTAACCCACCTAGCCTGCACATCCCTGGACACCAATGGCAATTTAGCATGGTCAATCCGCCTAACTTGCTCATCTTTGGACTGTGGGGGGAAACCCACACAGACGCGGGGAGAATATGCAAACTCCACACAGACAGTAGCCCAAGGGTGGAATCGAACCCAGGCCCTTGCTGCCGTGAGGCAGCAGAGCTAACCACTGAGACACCACGCCTCACAAGGAAGCTCCTTTGGCTCAAGGTAGTTGAAAGGACAGCCCCCATGATCGTAGCAGGAGGGGATTGTGTTGTAAACTGGGCGTAGAGAGTGAGGCAACATCTGAGATAGCAATGTGTGGTTGCTCTGCTAAGCAAGGGAAGATCCCAATATCACCCGTCATGTTTTAGACCTTGAAAGTCACGCAGTGTCTGAATGGATATATTTTGAATTGATGCTTTTTGAGAAGAGAATGATGCAGTTATTTCCCAAAAATGTATGCACCAGTCTGTGGAGAGGTTTATCAGGAGATTGTCTTGAGGTGAATATTGAGGACTGACTCAATACTGTGCCTTCTGTGCATGGTTCCCTAGCTGATGTTTCTTCCCTTCCCAAAGCTCTCCTAGAGATTTATCAAGAACAAATAGATAAGAAAGAAATATACAAAATTACTGTCTTCCGTAATGTGTTAGTACTTTACTGCCACACAGTAACAGTTAAATTAACAATCTGACAACTTTGTTGCTCTGCTTTGCACAGCAGGCCCTTAATTGACACTTAAAATTGTTGCTACATTTAGATGCTTTTCCAGATGTTCTTGCACCATAAGGTATTTTGTTGGGTGCTATAAGGATCCACGTTGATAACTGTCACTTAAGGATTTGAAGTCGTGCTTTGCAGGATGCATGTATAATGAAATCCATCATGTAAAGTAGTTCCCAGCAAGTCAGCAGCTTGTTGGAGTATGTAACATGAACTGCATGGGATCTCCTCAACTTCAATAATAGAACACCAATTGGTCAGGCTAATAAGAAAGGAAATTGTCAATAACATGAAGTGAACAGAATGCAGCACAAACAGTACATTTACATAATTTTGCTAATCTCCTCGATGTGCCTGATCACAATGCTCCTTCTCCATTCTAAAACTGATCCTTGAAACTCAATGGGCAACATGATAAAGTGTGATGGCCTGTGCCTCTGATGCCACATCTCATCCCACCTCAAGTTCAATCCTTTGGGAAACAAGGAGAGAAAACCGAAGGAGAAAATATACATGAAATATACCATCGGTGTAAGCTTATTTCTCATTGTTCTATGCCAGGCCTTTAAGAAATGCATTCATGAAACAATTCCATGAGTAGAGGGTAATGTGCATTCAAGGCTGGCATGGTGGTTAGCACTGATACCACACAGTGCCAGGGACCTGGGTTCACTTCCACTATCATGTGATTGTATGGAGTTTGCACATTCTCCCTGTGTCTGTATGGATTTCATCCGGCTGGTACAGTTTCCTCCCACAGTCCAAAGATGTGCAGGTTAGGTAGATTGACCAAGCTAAATTGCCCATAGTGCCCAGGGATGTGTAGTCTATGTGGATTAGCCATGGGAAATGCAGGGTGGATGGGGTGAGCGTGGGTGGGATGCTCTTCGGAGGGTTGGTATGAGCTGAATGGTCTGCTTCTATACTATAAGGATTCAATGTCGTTGACTTTGCTTTTCATCGCCCTGTCACACCTTGCAGTGCTTATTAAATTATATTGGTAATTATGAAACACTTCTTAAGCTTTCTAATTGCTGTACAAAGAGATCTTGGAGTGCAGGTTCATAGCTCCTTGAAAGTGGAGTCACAGGTAGATAGGATAGTGAAGAAGGCTTTTGGTATGCTTTCCTTTATTGGTCAGAGTATTGATTACAGGAGTTGGGAGGTCATTTTGCAGCTGTGCAGGACATTGGTTAGGCCACTATTGGAATATTGTGTTCAATTCTGGTCTCCCTCCTATAGGAAGGATGTTGTGAAACTTGAAAAGTTTCAAAAAAGATTTACAAGGACGTTGCCGGATTAGAGGGTTTAAGCTATAGGGAGAGGTTGAATCGGCTGGGGCTGTTTTCCTTGAAGCGTTGGAAGCTGAAGCTTTAACCTTATAGAGATTTATAAAATCATGGGGGACATGGAGAGGATAAATCAACAAGGTCTCTCCCCACTGGGATGGGCAACTCCAGAACTAAAGGGTATAGGTTTAGGGTGAGAGAGGAAAGATATAAAAGGGACCTAAGGGGCAACATTTTCACACAGAGGGTGGTGCGTGTCTGAAACGAGCTGCCAAAGGAAGTGTTGGAGGCTGTTACAATTACGACATTTAAAAGGCATCTGGATGGGTATATGAATAGGAAGGGTTAGAGGAATATGGGCCAAACGCTGGCAAATGGGACTCGATTAAGTTAGGATATCTGGTCGGCACAGACGAGTTAGACCGAAGGGTCTTTTTCCGTGATGTATATCTCTATGACTCTAAATGGGTGTTTTTGAAAACCTTTACTTTGGAATCAAGCAACAAACGTAAAGGGAATTTTATGACCAGCTCCGAGGAGAGCTCGTGACAAAACTTATGTAGCAGGAATGCAATAATCACCAGTTTAAGAACTAAGTCATGACCATCATATAGCTGAGGCAAGCTAAATTTGTCAACAGAACTGAATTAAGTCAAAGTTTCTTGAAAATGTATAAGCCAAGGAGAACTATGCCACAGTTAGTCAGGCCCAATCAGCAGGATAATAAGTCATCAGCATAATTTCCAGAGCTGTGAAGGGTTAGTCCACAAAGAGAGGGTGGTACTTGGTGGAGACAAGCGAAGACTGTGCCTCCAAGAGGATTCAAATCAGAGGAAATGGACAAACAATGGAATGGGGACAGAAGGAGCGGGGCATGCAGCAAGAATCTTTTCTCATCCTTCACCACTATGGGATGAGGGAATATTCAATTAAAATTAATATACTGTTGTGTGAATGAGGAAGAAATGTATCTTTGGAAGAGATGGTTCCTTTGAAAAGCACTGTACTACCTTCACAAATGCAGTTCTGTTGGTCCAGTAGTCATAGAGTCACAGAGATGTACAGCATGGAAACAAATCTAAGTACAGCTGAGAGAGACAGGAAATAAACAGATTTAGTATTTTAGTCAAGAATGGAATTAGCTTCATCGCAAAGTTTGTGACACAATGGGTTTTGCTGAGTTTCACTGTTTTCCATGGGACAGGCTGAGGCATGCTCCAATTTGTCACAGCTTTCTTGCTTAGAAATTGGATATATTCCACCCAGTACTCACTCCTAAATACTGGCCAGTAACTCTTGCTGACAATTCAGCTTCTAAGTAAGCATACAATTGAGTTTATAGAGATATGAAGCACAGAAACAGACCCTTCCGTCCAACTTGTCCATGCTGACCAGATATTCCAACATCTGCAATGGTGCTCAAACGTGAACTGATTAGAGTCATAGAATTATACAGCACAGTAATAGACCCTTCGGTCCAACTCATCCATGCCGACCAGATATCCTAATTTAGTTCCATTTGTGAGCACTTGGCCCATATCCCTCTAAACCCTTCCTATTCATAT
The DNA here is from genome assembly GCF_020745735.1 of Hemiscyllium ocellatum. Taxonomy (NCBI): domain Eukaryota; kingdom Metazoa; phylum Chordata; class Chondrichthyes; order Orectolobiformes; family Hemiscylliidae; genus Hemiscyllium; species Hemiscyllium ocellatum. The sequence continues at coordinate 40,704,159 of NC_083408.1, forward strand.
ACTCTTCCGGATGCCTTCTAAATGTTGTAATTGTACCAACCTCCACCATTTCCTCTGGCAGCTCATTCCATACACATGCCACTTTCTGTCTAAAAGGTTGCCCCTAGGTCTCTGATATATCTCACCTTAAAACTATGCCCTCTGGTTTTGGACTTCCCCACCCCAGGGAAAAAGACCTTGTCTATTTACCCTATCCATGCCCCTCTTGATTATACAAACCTCTATAAGGTCACCCCTCAGCATCCGATGTTCCAGTCTATAGCTCCCTATAGTTCAAATCCTCCAACCATTGCAACATCTTTGTAAATCTTTTCTACACCCTTTCAAGTTTCACAACATCTTTCCTCTAGAAGGGTGACCAGAATTGAATGCAGAATTCTAAAAGTAGCCCAACCAATGTTCTGTACAGCCATAACATGATACTTCAACCCCTTTATTCAATGCACTGACCAATAAAGGCATGTACCAAAAGCTTCTTCACTATCCTATCTACCTACAACTCCACTTTCAAGGAACTATGAACCTTCACCCCAAACTCTCTTTGGTTAGCAACATTCCCCAGGACCTTACCATTAAGTGTATAAGTCCTGCCCTGATTTGCTTTACCAAAATGCAGCTCCTCACATTTATCTAAACTAAATTCCAACTGCCAGTCCTCGGCCCATTGGCCCATCAGACCAAGATCCTATTGTACTGTGATATAACCGTCTTCACTACACCTCCAATTTTGGTGTCATCTGCAAATTCTGCTATATTCACAACTAAATTATTTATAGAAATGACGAAAAGCAATGGACACCGATCCTTGTGATACACCACTGGTTACAGGCCTCCAGTCTGAAAAGCAACCCTCCACCATCCTCTGTCTTCTACCATTGTATCCAAATGGCTAGCTCTCCTTGGATTCAGTGTGATCTAATTTTGCTAATCAGTCTACCAAGTGGAACCTTGTCAAACGCCTTGCTGAATTCCACATAGCCAATGTCCAAGCCCTGCCTTCATTAATCTTCTTTCTCACTTCAAAACACTCAATCAAGTTAGTGAGACACACAAAGCCACATTGACTATCCCAAATTAGTCCCTGCCTCTCCAAATACTTGCAAATCCTGTCCCTCAGAATCCCCTCCAATAACTTATCCACCACTGATGTCAGGCTCACCGGTCGATAGTTCCCTGGCTTTTCCTTACCACCTTTCTTAAATAATGGTACCACAAGCAACATGCATTATCCACATAGAGTCATAGAGATGTACAGCATGGAAACAGACCCTTCAGTCCAACTCGTCCACGCTGACCAGATATCCCAACCCAATCTAGACCCACCTACCAGCACCTGGCCCATATCCCTCCAAACCTTTCCTATTTATAAACCCATCCAGATGCCTTTTAAATGTTGCAATTGTACTAGCCTCCACCACCTCCTCTGGGAGCTCATTCCATACATGTACCACCTTCTGCGTGAAAAAGTTGCCCCTTAGGTCTCTTTTATATCTTTCCCCTCTCACCCTAAACCTATGCCCTCTAGTTCTGGACTCCCGCACCCCAGGGAAAAGACTACGTCTATTTATCCTACCTATGCCCCTCATGATTTTAGAAACGTTCATTAGGTCACCCCTCAGCCTCCGACACTCCAGGGAGAACAGCCCTCGCCTATTCAACCTCTCCTGAGAGCTCAAATCCTCCAACCATGGCAACATCCTTGTAAATCTTTTCTAAACCCTTTCAAGTTTCACAACATCTTTCTGAACCCTTTCAAGTTTCACAACATCTTTCCAATAGGAAGGAGACCAGAATTGCATGCAATATTCCAACAGTGGCCTAACCAATGTCCTGTACAGCTGCAACATGACCTCCCGACTCGTGTACTCAATCTTCACTAATCAATTCAGATTGTTTAACAAAGTATGGTGGTCAGGTCCCAGGGCAACATATCCTAGTGTAGACTCAGAGAGATATCTTCTACTATGGACCCAGAGATATATAATCCAGAATGGGCCCAGATAGGTATCTCCTAATGTGGACCCAAGGAGCAATGTCCCAGTGTGGATCCAAAGAGACAAGTCACAGCATGAACACATCTTTTGTGAAGAGTGGGGAGAAAACTGGAGGAACATGACGAGAAAATATAAAAAAAGAAAGTGTAATATTGGTGTCAAGCTTGTTTTTCATTGTTCAACTCAAGGCTTTTAAGAAATACAGTCATGCAACAATTCCATGAGTCAAGGGTTATGTATCTTTTGCTTGCTCTGCATTTCCCAAATAATTAAATCAGAGCCATTAAAGAGAATTTTAGGCTGCCATCCAAATAAAAAGAACTGAATGACTAGTTCTTTGTTATTATTCAGAGACTGCTCTGAATACCGCCACTTGTAACTCACAGCAAAGCTTAAAACATGACTTTACAGTGCTTGTTCTCTTGTAGGTTCAGAGAAATTGCCAGATTTTATAGGAACAAGCTACCTGGTAGCACTTGAAGCAAAACTCCTGCAGAATTATATCAAACAAAAGCATCCCCAAAACCAGGAGCCCTGTAAATGTTTTATTTCGGGAGATCCATTTACTTCTCATCTACAAAGCAGAAGCGATTCAGGGATTAAGCGTTGAACCGTTGAATCAAAATGAACACCACCAGTGAGGAATATTTGGTGAAAGATGCTTGGAATGTGCTCCTGAGTATTAACTCGACACCAATCTTAAACTTAAGTATGGGGGAGACAGACCAGCCACCAGGAAACCTAATAGATCAGACTATTACTGTCATTTCAATCCTTGCTCTGTTCATCACAATGATATCAATGGGCTGCACGATGGAATTACCAATGATCAAGCATCATGTTTTGAAACCGAAGGGGGTGCTGATTGCAGTGTTTTCTCAATATGGGATTATGCCCCTAACAGCTTACAGCCTCGCCAAGGCTTTCAGGCTGTCCTCCATTGAATCTCTGTCAGTCCTGATCTGTGGCTGTTGCCCTGGCGGAACCCTCTCCAACATCTTCTCACTGGCACTGAACGGAGACATGAATCTCAGGTACGGAAACAGCTGCTCACCTGAAGCTTGGCTTTTCTAGTGGTTAAGGGGTAGAATCCATCTTTGGGAAAGATGCAAGTCTAGGGAAAGAGTCTAAGAAAAGGTGCCACGTAATACTGTCAGCTCAACTACTAATGAAAGGTCATTGATGTGAAATGTTAACTCCGTTTTTCTCTCCAGAGATGAAGACGAGCTGCTAAATCTTTCCAGCATTTTCTATTTTGTTTCAGCATTCACCATATTTTACGCTTGTATTACTGTCCGTCTGTGCTATGTACCCTTTCATGCATTTGCTGAAGGCCAGTTTCACACATTTAAATGATAAAGAATATTGTCTTCATTAGAAAATGGCATATTTTGTGACTATGTTTACAAAAGTATGGATTGTTAATGTTATCCTCCTCAAAGTCCTTTATAATGCCACTTGATTGCACTGTCAGTGTTGAAAAAAATTAAGATTTCAACTTTTTCACTCTCCAAGCCAAATACAGTTTGACAAATTTTGTTCCCCAAGAAGATGGTGTCCTTTTGAATTCAGAACCCAAATGTTTAACAGTGATAGCCAGTTTAATATCTTACTTTATCTGCATCTCTCACTTGGGCCAAACAATTCCTTGCTTGGTGTTCTCCCCCACTGTCGCCATCTGCAGGTGGAGGTCTAGCTGGCAGCTGAGAGAGATGGGTACAAATTGGAAGCAAAATCAAAGAGGTTTTCTAGGTGGAGGAAAAAAAAGGGAGGCATCTCTCCTCTAGCCCGTCTGCAACACAAACCCCATTCATCACCAAGGAACCCTCTGTCTGTCCTGACATTCAGTCTGGCTGCTGCCAGGATACAAGTGCAGGTTCTTCATTCGGTCATAGTGCCAGGATCCCAGATCCACAAAAGCATTCAGCCCCAGTGTCACCACATGCTGTATTGGAATAGGTGATTGACCATGATGGAGGGAACAAATACACATCTGTAACTACAGTGTACATGAATGCTAAAATTAACCAGAATATTGTAATGTCCAAATTTGAAAATATTCCTTAGATCCGTTCCAATAACTGCACCTGAATCAGGTGCCTTGAAAAATGGATCCAGTTTAAAGCTTTGCCAGGCGGGGTTGGAGGATGATAAATATTCAGAGAGAAAGTTAACAGTGTGGACTCCCATCCCATGGCAGCTAGTTCCTCTACAAAAGGAAATTTGTCATTGTCATCTAGTCTGGCCTACATGTGATCCCACCCACACAGCAATGCGGTTGGCTCTTAACTGCCCTCTAGGAAATCCAGATAGGCATCAAATGCTGGCCCAGCCAGTGATGCCCACAATCCATGAGCAAATTTTTAAAATTCCTCTGTAAAGATTACACTGTCAAGGAAGAGGTAACTATTAGTTAGCATTGTTAATATCAGTAACATTGTATTTCAGAACTGGTGACTGAATTGTTTATGGCTAATCTTTGCTGCAATTTTATCTAACATTGTCTCTCTTATTATCCCGACAGTATTGTGATGACCACATGCTCTACAGTACTGGCACTTGGCATGATGCCTCTCCTTCTTTATCTCTATTGCAAAGGCCTATCACTGGCAAGTAAAGTCCCATATAGAGAGATTTCCATAACCCTGGTCTTCATGCTCATCCCTTGTGGCATTGGCATCTTCCTCAATGACAAGTACCCAAAGTACTCAAAGACAATAACTAAAGTAAGAGATTTGATAATTTGCCAGCATGGTATCTTCTCTGTTTGTTTTCTGTTTAAAAAGTTCAAAAATTAAATGAATCCTAACTTAGTGATGCCTTTCAATGATAACATGTGGCAGTTTTCTCATCAGTTAAGTAAATCTGTGTGGGATCCTCTCTATAACATCACTGCATTATGTACAGGCCAGTTCTCCATACAGGTCTGATTCAGACTTAACATGGCCAAACTATTCCTAGGTTAGCTTGTTGCAGAGAATATGGGAAAAGCCTCCTTTTGCTGCATTGGTTTAAAGGTTCAGTCTGAATGCTAATGCTGAGGAAAACAATCTGAACATCTCAACAGGCTTCTCGGAAGTTGCACCATTCGCCTGAGTTGCAGTGGAAGGGTAATTGTGGCATGTCAGTTAATACAGATGGACTCTTGGTATTTGGGTTATTGTGAGCTTGTTTCATTCAAAGCATTTTGTTTCATTAAACTTGCATGTTTCTCTTTCAGGCAGGCCTGTTCATTCTTCTTATCGCAGGAATAATAATTGGCATCTTGTCAGGAATGTCAATTGGGACCAGTCTCTGGATGCTTTTCTCCTCTCGCCTACTTGCTACCACAGCATTAATGCCCTTTCTAGGATATACTTTCGGATATGTCCTCTCATATCTATGCAGCTTACCGGAAAGGTAACGTGTGCAATTAATTGCAGTAGAAACAGTTTTGTCTTAGCATTTGAAATGGTCGTCTTTTGTCCATTCTTGTAACACTAACTGAGGCATAAAACTTTAATTACATAGATTTAAATTAGGTACTACTTACAATGAGAGTGCATGTCAGAAGCTTTATCACACCTTCATTGGAAACGAAAACCACAAATATCTGGTTGAAAGTCAAGCTGAATGTTTGGCTTCTATTAGGGGCTGTCAGTAACACAGAGAGCTACCTGAATGTTCTTGATTCAGAAGAGAGTAGGAACTAATTCTAAAATAAAGCATATCTATTCACATCTCTTTCAGATGACCCCTCAACAGAATGTCTAGAGTGAAATATTAGAGAGTTATACGTTCATATTTTTGGATACCATTAATATGAAAATACAAATTCAGAGCAAGATTAGGCCATCAGATCATAAGACCATCAGACAAAGGAGCAGAATAAGGCCATTCAGCCCATTGGGTGTGTTCCATCATTCAATCAAGACTGATATGTTTCTCCATGCCATTCCCATCCCTTGTCCCCATCACCCTTGATTACCTTTACCAAGCAGGAACTTATCTATCTCTGTCTTAAAGATATTCAATGACTTGGCCTCCGCCGACCACTGTGACAATGATTTTCACAGAGTGATCAACCTTTGGCTGAAGAAATTCCTCCTCATTTCCGTTCCAAAGATCGGCCTTTCACTCTAAGGCATCCCTTGGGTCCCCGTCTCTCCTGATAGCGGAAACATCTCTAGATCCACTCTATCCAGGAATCTCAGTATTCTGTAAGATTCAATTAGATCCCCCCTCCCCCCCATCCTTCTAAACTCCATTGAGTACCAACCCAGAGTACTCAACCACTATGCATACGACAAACCCTTCATCCCCAGGGTCATTCTTGTTAACCTCTTTTGGACCCCTTAAACACCAGCCCATGCTTCCTTAGATACGGGGCCCAAAACTACTCACAATATTCAGAATGCAGTCGAACCAGACCCTTATACAGCTCAGGTGACACATCCATGCTCTTGTATTCTAGCTCTCAAGCCTGCTCTGCCATTTAGCTGATCTGACTGTGGACTATTCCCTCCACCTGTTGACTCCTTCCTCTATTTTAAAAATATTCAGCAACCCTGCCTCCACTTCTCCCAAGTGCGGCGTGTTCTGCAGTTGCATAAACCCCGAGACAAAAAATATTCTCCTCACCTCCATCTTAAATGGGAGACACGAATGGTTCCCTTCTCCCACAAGGGAAAACATCCTTTCAGCCTTCACCCTTGTAATCCATGCCGAGGTGATGTATTATGTAGATAAGAATAGGAAGTTACAACAGAGACAGATAAAGTACATAGGCAAAACTGGAGCAGATGTTTGTTATTCAGTATGAAGGAATCCAGTTGGGATCCAAGAAGGTCAAGTCAGAATATTTTCTTAATGGTAAGAGACAGGGAACAATGACAAAGGAAAGGGATGTCTATTTTACTTACTCGTACAATTAATGCCATTGGAAAGGCTGGCAAGTGCTGCCCATTGAGAGCAGTTAGAGCCAACTACATTGCTATGGAGTCACATGTAGGCCAGACCAGGTAAGGATGGTAGATTTCAATCCCTGAAGGACATTAGGTTAGCTAGTACAACGAACAATGTTAACTTTGTGAGCAGTGGTACTGAAATCACCCATCATTCCCAGATTTAATTTTGATTAAGTCCTTGAATTCATTAATCGCATTTAAACCTCACCAGCTGCCATCATTGGATTTGAACCCATGTCCCAGAGAATTAGCCAGGGCTTCTCATTTATTAGTTCAATGAGATTACAGTAGGCTGACATCTGTCCTTAACAGAGGTGCGCCCGTGGACAGATCATTCATGAATAGGTGTAAAATAATTAAAACATTTGATGTAGAGATGGATTTTATCTGAAGGGTGCTGGAAATAAAATGGCTGGATGGGATGCTTCAGTTGTATCGAGACTTGATCAGGCCCAATCTGGAATGGGTCGGCTTCATTGGAAATAGAATGTGGGAGGGGTGTAAAGCAGGCAGTCAATTTGTCATAAGCCATTTTACAATGCAGTCATGTGTAGCTACCCACTCTCTGCAAACAAAAAACACGTGTTCAAGCCATGTACTTTTATTGAGTTGTCAGGGGGTTTGTGGAGCCTATTGTGCTGCATTACTTTCGCTATGGCAACACTTCAGCCAATGAGAGTCAACTTGCTGACCAATCAGCACCCTGTTCTTCTGTGGAGAATACGAAATCGTGCTTGTTTGAAATTTAGCATTCTTGCATAGTATAACTGCAAGATGAAAAGTTTCAGCAACATTTTTCTCTTCAGCAACATTCACGCTGGGGAAGATGGTGGTGTAGTGGTAATATCACTGTGTTAATAAACCTGAAACCTGTGAACTAGTGCTCTGGAGAAAGAGATTAAATCCTATGGCAGCTGGTGGGTTTAAATTCAGTTTCAAAAATCTAGGATCACCTTGGTATAATAATATTGAAACCATTATCAATTGTCAGAGACAAAGAACATCCAATGTCCTTTAGGGAAATAAATCAGTAATGCTTACTTGCTCTGGCCTACATGTGGCTCCAGACCCAGAGCAATATGACTGACTCTTAAGTGCCTCTGAAATGATTTGATAAACCAATCAATTCAAGGGCAGTCAAGGACAAATCTTGTTTTGTCAGCAACTTTAATTACCATTAAAGAATAAAATAATCTCCTTCTCATGCTTGTAAATGGAGGTGCATAGCGAACTTGAGTGATAAATGCATCATCAGACATTTCAGAAGAGGCATTTTGACCATCAAGTCTGTACTGACAAAGCTATACTAAATCTACATTTGAACACAGTACCCATATCCTTGAAAGTTATGACATTTCAAGTGTCTATCCAAGTATTTTTTTTAAAGGTTGATGACAATGTCACGGACAGTAATTTGTTTTCAATTCAGTCTGTACTGAAGCAGATTGTGTAACTTCGCAGCTGCTAAGTTGTGTAGTATAAATTCATATTACAAAAGTTCAGCACCAACCCTACCTATTCAACCTATTTAAACCCCAATCAAAGCCCAGTCAGTTATAGCAGCACACTGAAGATCATCTACACCCAGGAAGCCTCTCCTAACATATTTACTCTCTTTCAACAGGTGCCGGCGGACAGTTTCTATGGAAACTGGAAGCCAAAATGTCCAGCTGTGTACTACCATCCTCAAAGTTGCTTTCAACCAGGAAGATATTTCTGCACTTTACTTATTTCCACTCATTTTCTTGTTGTTCCAATTTTTTGAAGCATTAATTCTTGTAGTGATCTATCGAACTTACAAAAGAATAAAAAAATCGAAGGAACACAGTGAGTAACCAAATTTCTTACATAGAATCAACCAATTCTTTGAAAGGTTCAGCCAAAGTATCCCATTCCTGCCTCTTCCATGTAGTCCTGCATTATTTAGTTGCTTATCCAAATTCCTTTGAATGTTACAATTGAATCTAGTTCGCTCATAGTTTCAGGTGATGCACTTCAGTATCTGAGCTGGTGTCTATGGGTTTGAGAGTGAGTTTTCATCTTCCATTTTCCATCTTCATTACTGCCTTCCTATTGTTCCAACCTCCTTCTGTTCCACCACTCACTGTCTGACCAGACTGCAGTCCTGAGGTATCTCAACTGAGAAAGGCACATGATAGGGTAATAATGAAGCGGTGCAATAGTGACAAGAAGTGTCTGAAACATGTAAATCAGAAAGGATTGTGGTTTGAGAAGAAAGTCAGATTTGAAAAGAAAAGAATTGTATGTGAACAGATCTTGACTCTTTAGCGTTTTCAACATTGCTACTGGTTACACCTTCAGCAATTGCTGTTCTGATTATGGTAATCATGTTTGTCCCCTGTTGTTTAGCTTTCTCTGTTTACGCTTCATCTTGTCCTATGTCTTGCGAGAGAAGGGGAAGTGTATTTGTAATATAATGTGTTTTGGTTGTTATGGTTGATTAGCTGACAGTCTGTGCAAGTTGAGAAATATGGGTGTGAGTCTTGCAGCAGTGCTAATGGTGTGTATGCAGGTTGGAACATTGCCTTTGAGCTGTGATTGATAGAGATGTTTGAGAAGATTCTGACAGAGAGTGGCACAGTGAGCAGCGTGTGACTTGAGTGGGGAAGTTCTTAGATTATAGCATTTGAAGATGCATTCACTGATGTTGACAAATGATGTGTGATTACTGTATTTTTCTGATGGGCAGTCTGGAGGCCAGCAACAAGAGGATGAAAAAAAGGAGGGATTAAGTCACCATGTGGGTATCTGATGTATAGTCCACAAGGTTTGTGCGTTATTCTTTAAAGAGAATTAATTCCTGATTCTGTATTCTGGATACATCTCAGACTCTGCATAAAAAGGATTTTTTTTTTGCTACCATCTCTGGATACACAATAACCTAGAAATCATCGGCACTCCTACTTAGACAAGATTCAGGAAGCATGAGATTGGATGATACAAGAAAGATAGAGTATAGGTCTCCTTTTAGGGAAATGCAGTGATAGGATTTTGAACACTGCATGATCGTGGGCTTCACAAAATCAACTGTCACTATTTTATTATGCATTACGTGCTTTGTAGAGGAGTGTCCTCGAAAGAAGATAAAGGCAGATCATTGAGCTTCAACAGCAGATACATGCTACCTCTCCTTTGGTAACAGACACCTTTTCTGTTGGAGTGACACAAACACATCCATTACTGAAAGTAATTATTGGTCACAAATTAACAATCAAATCCTATGGCTGTCCATTGTATCACTGCACATTAAACTCCTCCTCATCCTACTGACTTGAAACAATCTGCGTGACAAGATGGGTGAAGCCTACAATTATTTGCAGTTACATCTAATCCGTCCATCCTGGAAAGCCTGAAGTGGAAGCCCAATCTGTTAGTTGCAGCCATCACTATATTGGAGAGAGGTTTGGGCATGGTAGCATCTCTCTAGATGTCCAACAAGTTAACACTTGTTCAATGCTGCTCTAAACTAATTCCTTCATGCATAACAGCAGTGATAACCAGGCTACAGACAATTCCTGGGATGACAGGACTGAAGAGCTATAGAACCCCTACAATGTGAAAGCAGGCCATTCAGCCCAATGAGTCCACACCAACCCTCAAAAGACCATCCTAATCAGCCCCATCCCGCCATCCTTGTAACCCTGCATTTTCCATTGCTAACCCACCTAACCTGCACATCCCTGGACACTATGGGCAATTTAGCTTGCCCAATCCACCTAACCTGCGCATCTTTGGATGGTGGGAGGAAACTGGAGCACCCGGAGGAAACCCATGCGGACACGGGGAGAACATGCAAACTCCACACAGTTATCCAAGGCTGGAATCAAACCCGGGTCCCTGGTACTATAAGGCAGCAGTGCTTTATTGACATATGAATACAAATTTGTTCAGTTAGGCCTATATTCAGTGGACAACAGAAGAATGAATAGAATAGAATAGATTAGAATAGAATAGAAATTTATTGTAACTTGTATTTTTACAAAAAAAATACAGTGTAAAGTGTTTAAGTTGCCATACTCTGGCACCATTTTAATAATAAATCATATATATATTTAAGAAAAAGGTAAAAGGGAATGTCAAAGAAGCCTCAGACATTCTAATGGAACTAGACAGAGCAAATGCAGGACCACGGAGACCAGGACCAGAAGTCACAATCTAAAGATATAGAGTAGGCCATTTATGACTGAGATAATGAGAGTGGAAAGATATAAAAGAGACCTAAGGGGCAACTTTTTCACACAGAGGGTGGTACATGTATGGAATGAGCTGCCAGAGGATGTGGTGGAGGCTGGTACAATTGCAACATTAAGAAGGCATTTGGATGGGTATATGAATAGGAAGGGTTTGGAGGGATATGGATCAGGTGCTGGCAGGTTGGACTAGATTGGGTTGGGATATCTGGTCGGCATGGACAGGTTGGACCGAAGGGTCTATTTCCATGCTGTACACCTTTATGACTCTATGATTCTATGGCTGAATGGCCTACTCCTGCTCCTAATTTCTATGTTGCTATGGTTCTGAGAATGCAGCTGATTTTCTCCAACAAATCTTTATTGACAGGCTTATAAGATCTCATCAAGCTCCTTTTCCTTCCTTAAATTTGCCTCTGAATGTAGGTTTGGTTCATACAGCAGAGAAGTGCAGACTGGTCAGAAATCTCCTGTTCTTTGCTGTCACCTCTCACTGCTCCTCCTCATTGAGAGAAGTCTATCTCTGGCTGTCTCTTCTTCAAACTCACTGTCTTAAATCCATGGGTCATCAGACTTACTGTGGCTTCATTGGTCAGGTGCTGTTTTTTTGCACAGTTCCAAAGCATCCCTTTATCTTCTGTCTCAATATCGAGTATAACCCAAAGCAAGAGCAAAATAAATTGGCAAGCTTGCAATGCTGTCAAAGTGTAGGTAGATTGCAAAATCCTAACCTGCATCATTCTCCCGCTCTTTGTTCTGATCTTGGAATGATGTTTGAATGGGGAAGAGGAATCATACCAATAAATTGAGTTTACCTACTGTGTGTTCACACCATTTCAGGGTCCACACCCTCCATAGATTCACAACCAGAAAGGGTTAGGTCTATGTAATAGTTTATTAAGTTAGTACAAATTAGTTTGATGTCACTGTTTTCTCAATTCTCTTGGTCCTCCCTCTTATGGCCAATAGTCCCATGGAACCAAAATCAATTTTTGAAGACAGTAGAAATTGCCAAAGCATTCCAAATATTAAATGCCATCCTCCCCACCTCCTGAGCCCTACCTCAATGCCCCGTGTACCTATTTGCCAGTGTGAGCACACTGCAAGGTATAATGCAACCTGTTTGTGCTGCTAGTGGTGCTACTCCTGGACTGAACTGCTTTGGACTGTTAAAGTGTCACATTTGGGTTGTGCATCGATTTTAATGCATTATACAGGTCTTTCTGCTATAATGCGAGTTTCGTCAACACAAATTCACTGTAACACGATTGACAAATTGGGGAATGCTGTTTCTAAAGTGGGAACTTTTAAAATGTGATTTGGCTGTAATGCAATTGCATCGCCAACACTTTAAGGGCTGTTTCTGAAACACAATTTCTCTATAATGGAGGGTTGCACAAGAATATGACCATCGCTTTATAGAAGAACTGACTGTATGTAGAAACAGTAAAACATTCTTTCTCTCGCTGTTTCCTTGTTAGCAATCATACATTTATACTTGTGTCACACATTCCTTATCATGCCTTCTAGTAATATTTCCCAATCCACAATAGCCAACTAGGACAAGTAGGGTCATGTCGTATGAGCCATCAGAGGAAACAGCTTGCCTGATGTCTCTACCGGGACAGAGCAGACAGCACCCATACATGTTGGCATTTACATGGATAAAGCCTACTTGCACGACATGAGGGAGGGCTATAAGCTGGTAGAAAATAGCATTGGAAACTAATGGCAACAGGAGAATACTGCAAGTTGAAATGAAACCTGAAACACAATCCTGAAAGCATGTAATTATGCAAATACATCAGCAGATGATTGGCATTGTGACAGGGAATGAACTGCCAGAGGAAGTGATAGAGGTGGGTGCAATCACAATGTTTAAAGGACATTTGGACAGGAAAGGTTTGAAGGAATATGGGCCAAATGCAGGCAAATGGGACTAGTTCTGTTTGGAAAACCTGGTCAGCATGGACAAGTTGGGCTGAAGGTCTGTTTCATTACTACATGACTCAATATTAATTTTTAAAGATTAATTAATTTTTCAGATGCCAAATTAGCAAGATAATTATATGTGTTGAAGTGCTAACCTAGTCCTGAACATATAGTTAAATATCTTTACCTCAATAAAGATGCTGAAGAATAACCTGTGTGTTTTTTTTAGGTGTCAAATAATTTACATGCCTGTAGAGAACAACAATGGAACAAGGTACACTTCCTGAAGTTGTGAAACCTTGTGAGCGTGGTGACCTTCAAAAGCAGTAAAATGGAGTCTTCCCCGCACAGACGCGTAGAATACAGTGGAAAGTTCATAAGATAATTACAACTTTTTTATTGCAAAAACTTTGTGTTTCTGGCATCATATAACAAAGTCTTGATTTCAAACTGACCAGCGAGTAAATTTAGGAAAATAACACACTCAATCCAAGTATACTGCAGACCTTTAGTGTTTGGATATATTTTATGTTGTTCAATGACAGCAGTTTCCTGTGTTTTTCTATTGATTTAGGGGTCAGGTAGACACAATAATTGCTCACCTATCTCAGAAAACTGTTGATTTAAACTCCATTCCACTGATGAACAGATAAGAATAGCTGAGACTCCAGAGTGAGAAAGGATCACCAGCCTTTCTGGTGTTAAGATGAGGCCTTGTCTATTTTCTCGTCTCGGCATAAAAGATCCCCTGGACACTACTTGGAGAAGAGTTGGCAGCTATTCTGGTATCTTGCTCACTCAGCCAGTCTAGATATCTATCATCAGTTGAGAACATTGATCAAAACTTCTTTCAAGCCATATCTCAAATTAAACAGCATAAAGTTACATCTTAAGGTTACGTATAGCAGAGTGAATGCCACAGAATCAAATTCATACAGTCATAAGGTTTGACAGGATAGAGGCTCTTTGACCCATCATGTCAATGCTGGTCATTATGCACCCATTTACCCTAGCTACCTTCCCAGCACTTGGCCCTTGGACTTGTATTCTGACATGTTGCAAGTGTTTCACGAAATACTTCTTAAATGTGATGAAGGTTTCAGCCTCCACCGCTTTTTAGATAGCGAGTTGCAGGTACTCAACAACAACCTGGGTGCAATAATTTTTCCTTAAGTCCTTTCTTTGCTATCCTATTTTCTTTTTTACATTACCCACCTACACTTTCTATATTCCTTTAGAGCTTCTGCTGTTTTGCTTTAAGCTTCCTTTTCTGTTTTTATCCAGGTGTCTACATGCTTCTGCACTTGTTAGTCCCACCCTTCACCTTTACTGGAACATGTTGGCCCTAGGTTCTCATTATTTCCTTTTTTGAAAGACTTCCATTGCTTTGATGTAGATTTTCCTGTAAGTAGCTCCTCCCAGTCCACTTTGGCCATCTCCTGTCCTGTCATATTTAAATTGGTCACCACTCAGTTCAGAACATTTACTTCCAATCCATTTATGTTCTTTTCCACAACTACTTGAAATCTTACTGAATTATGGTCACTATCAATGAAATGCTCCCTCACTGTCACATTTATCACTTTCACAGATTTGTTCCTTAACATTAGGTCCAGCATCACACTCTCTTGTAGGACTTTCTATGTGCTAATATTAGAAGCTCTTTAAATATATTTTAAGTATTCTGCCCCACCTAAGCCTTTCACAATTTGTCTGTTCCAATTAGTACTGGGGAAAATGAAATTCCCTATTATTCTTACAACTGTCTGAAATTTACCTCTGTATCTTTCTTTCTATCTCTTTCTGACCACTTACAGGATTTGACTCACAACAATGTGATTGTCCCTTTGTTTTGTTTTAAGTTCTACCCATTTGGCCTAATTTCAGGAACCCTCCAAGATATTGTTCCTCTTTTAGGAATTGACCCTGATATTGCAACACCATCTCTTCTTTTACACAACCTTGTTTTGCCTAAAGATTATGTTTCTTGGAATATTGAACTGCTC
Organism: Hemiscyllium ocellatum; assembly: GCF_020745735.1. Taxonomy (NCBI): domain Eukaryota; kingdom Metazoa; phylum Chordata; class Chondrichthyes; order Orectolobiformes; family Hemiscylliidae; genus Hemiscyllium; species Hemiscyllium ocellatum. Next base: position 40,719,248 of record NC_083408.1, read on the forward strand.
CTTCACCCATCCCTCAACCAGGTCTCTGATAGCAATGATATATCCCCTTGTGTCAAATCATTTGCCTTGCTCGCCAGACTCCTTACGTTAAAATAAATGCCATTCAACATTGCCATGCTCCTTTATGCTTTAAACTGACGATATATGGCCTGTCTTACAAATTGACATAGTTTTACTCCTACATTTGCTTCTGCCACATCTTTCGCTCTATATTCCCACCTCTCGCCAAATTTACACATCCACCAGCAACGACAAGTGAATTCCATAAATTTGTTGATCTTGTTCTGGTTCAGGTACAACCCATGTGACTTGTTCAGGTCCCACCTTTCCCAGGAACAGATTTAATGGTTCAGGAGTCTAAAGTTCTCCCGCCTGGACCAACTCTTCATCTGCTCGATCCAGCTATTCCTATACTTGCTAGCATGTGACACAAGGAGTCATCCAAAAATCACAACCCTTGAGATCCTGTTTGTCAATCTACTACCTAGCTCTCTGCAAAAGTGGTCATCTGGGTTGGCTGGATCATCCAAGCCTCCCCACATACTACAGGGACTTGGCTCCCCTGTCAGACTTACCCACAACCTTTAAGCTGGTCTTTGCTTTGTGCTTGCATTACTTTTGTCAGCTTTTTCAAGGATTGGGGCTCATGTTAGGGTTAGTGTCTCCTGCTCCTCAGATGCTGTCTGACCTGCTGTGCTTTTCCAGAACCACACATTCGACTCTGACCTCCAGCATCTGCAGCCCTCACTTTCTCCTTGGCTGTCTCTCTGAGTAGTTTTGCTACTTCACTCATTGCTCTATGACTCTTGTTGTATTTTAAATTTATTTAGTGCAGCCGAAGGAAAATAGAAAAGCAATGCTTTAATGGTGCGACTATTTGTGCAGCACTTCAGATATCTTCTGGAACTTTCCTCACATGACCAACCACATTCTGCAGTCCTGATTCCACTAGCAAAAGGGCCAAATGCACATTGCCCCTTCCCAGTGCCAATCAGAAGGTCTTCTTCACCACCAGATCATTACCCTGACTGCCTGAATGAGTCTCAAATCGTTTTTTCCTCATCACCAGTTTGTTTTTGTGGTGGTAAAGAAGACATTTGGGGTGCATTCCTTTATGATTTAGGCAAGGTATGGAAACCAAAAGCCTCTCTGTGAGACATGCCGCTATGTAACATATTGGTTAGCACACAGCTAGAATTATAGTTTTGGTCACGACATTTCAGGAAGGACATAATTGCTCTAGAGAGTGTATGGAGAAGATTTCAAAGGATACTGTCAGGGTTTAAAAATTGCAGATCTGAGGCGAGGGTTGTCTTTATTAGAATACAGGAGGCTCGGGGTGACTTAATCAAGGTGTCCAAAATGGTGAGGAGCTTGGGTAGAGTGTACAGGGAAGACCTGCTTCCTCTAGTGGAGAGATCAATTACAAGGAGGCACGGATTCATGGTGAGCAGAAGAGGACAGTCCTTTTGGATCAGAGGCTGGTGGGTATCTGGAATTCATTGCCTAGTTTGTTGAGGCAGATACCCCCAACATGTGTAAAAGGAGCCCTGGATCTGCAGGTGAAACTTTGTAGCCCACAAGGTTACAGATGAGGAGCTGGAAAGTAGGATTAGAATGGGCAATTAGTATTTTTTTCAGCAGATGGGCTGAATGGGCTGTCTCTGTGGTGTACTTTCTAATGTTCTATAGCTCCAGAGACAAGGAGGTATTCAATTTATTGAACTTGGCATTTCTCCAGCAGAACTCTGCAATAAATCTTCAACTCCTGGAGTTTTCAGGGCCATTCACTCTAAGTAAACATGCTGCTGCCACATACATAATGGATTGTTGCCAAACCACACACTATTGCCAGAAAGTCCACTTTGTCCCCCCTTGAAGACACCACTCAATAGACAACCTTCTGGCTCCCTCATGAAGTTTCAGTGGGTGTGTGAGATTTCTATTCAAAGCTCTGAGGCACAGAGTAAAATGTCAATCAGATGGATTTAAAGTTCTTGTCAACAGCTAGAATTATTTTGCACATGTTATGGAGATGTGTTATCTGGAATATTGATTAAAAATATCATTGACTGGACACCATTGTAATTCCTAGACATTTTGGAAGGATACTTTGAAAACCAAAGGAGACTGCCTGCAGCAAGGAAGAACATGGCATTTGTTCAGCTAGAATTAGAGTCGACAATACTTTCAGATAAAAATCCAATGGTCCAGTTTGTGGGTGCAATGTATCTATTGGATTTGAAGATAGAGAGTCACAGCAATAATATACCTGGAGTGATATAATCTTTCCAACTTTTTTTCTCTAAAACCTCTTTCATCAAAATTTATGAGTTGTAAACCCCACTGGAAAACCTTATCTCTCTAGGTGGGGCATCCCTTTATGGAGAATTCAAAATCTACACCACTGTCTTCAGAAAATTGAATTCAGCCAGCCATAACTGATCGAGGATAACACTCCAGTGCCAACAGTTCATGTGATAGTTGACTGTGGCCACAGATTGACATTTGGGACAATCTGTAAATAATTATTTCTTTCTAACTTTAACTGTTATTTGGGCAGAAAAAGTATGATAACATTGTAGAGAGGACTTTTTTTTACTAATTTATATAATGTATATCTGTGTGTTAGTTTTTAAGGAGGACGGTAATGTATATTTGCACAGCTTAAACATTTTAGTAATAATTTTCATTTACATAACCTTTGCTGCAATAAAGTAGTTCTTCATTTGTTGCTTGAGGAACATGGTTGACCTATATCTGAGCTTTATATTGATATATATAACATATATGTAAAATTGGCACTATCATATCATTTTTATTTCCAAACTTTGTTGTGAGCAGTGAAGAAGTAGAACAAAGAAACAGATCAGTTCACGTGGATGTAACATGGTCCTTTGCTGTAAACACCAGTGCAAGGATTTATTGCTCTATAGTGTTTTGCAGTTAGGTCTCCAACCCACAAGCCATAGGTGTAATCAAGTAGAAATACTAAATACAGACAATAGCGATGTTGCTTAACTGAATGCAAATGATTATCCTGGTATTCTTGACAGCAGCCCCAGGTATGAGCAAATTACATGAATTTTGCACATCTCCATTTTCCCTTGGTATTAATTTGCCTGTTGTGGTGTGACAGCAGCAGGTGTTCTGGCCTCCCACTGGGGCACAGAGATGAAAGCACTGCTGCAGGGTCCAGCAGGGACCGAAGTATCTTGGGGGCTTTGGGAAGGAGCAGAGGAGTCTGAGCTTGCATGTGTATGCAGGTAAATACCCTGGAGAGCTTTTCATAAATTAATTAAATGAGATGATGTTCTTTTAAAGCAGCAGTATTTACAATGCTGGAAAAAATGTTTGCAAAGAATGCTGGTCAGTCAAGCTGCCCCAACTTTGATGCCAAGGAAATGGATACCTTGATGCAGGGAATAGAGCAGAACCTCTTTGCTCAGCCAGGATAAGTAACACCATTCTCTCTCTGCTACCTTTGGCTTCCTCAATCTCTGTTGCTGTTCTCATCTCCCACCAAAGCTCACAGTCTACCACTCTCACGATTGTATGTAATGTCTTCCCTCACTTGCTTTTGGCTATCCATACTCTCCACACAAGCTCTGCGTGGCCTCTATGCTGCCTACTCAGTCACTCACTTATTCAGGACACTTCACCAGCTTTCTCCCAACTGTAGTACCCACTTCCAATTCACTCAAACCTTCCCTTTCTCTCATTCCTAGAAATACCATTCCCAAATAGTGCTAGAAAGAGCCCAGATGATTAGTGGGGATTGTAATGAGGTCAGCCAAGTAGGCCTTATAAAATGTGAGTTCCTGGTTGGGGCTGTTAACCTGGTCCAATCAGGGAGCACTGGCTGACAGATAAGAACATGAGTGCTTCCCCCTCCAACTCTATTTTGATTTAGTCCCTGCCCTCCCCTTCACTGTTTGATCACACAGCATTGCCCTTTAATGTGAAGGGCAATGCTTGCCACTGACCACTCGGGTGTTTTCCTATCTTCCTGGTGGTGGAAATTGAATAAAGATTCATGCACTTTGTGTCTCTCACTGTGTCTCACACCTGCACACACACACCATGGGTGCTGGGGAAAAATAAGCACTAAAAAAAAGAAAAGAAAGAGAAAAAAAAGAACATGAGTGCTGCCTCTTGGGTGTTTCCTTTCTTCCTGGTGATGGAAATTTAAATAAAGATTCGTGCACCTTGTGTCTTTCACTGTGTCTCACACCTGCACAAACACAACATGGTGCTGGGGAAAAATAAGCACTATACCGCAGTTAGGTGGTAGTGCGGGGGTAAAAAGGGGAAAAAAGAAAAAAAATGAAAAAAACAAAAAATAAATAAACAGGAGTGTCAGAGGTTCTGTTCACTCTGAGAGCTGGCTCTGAGGGAGCTGGGACAGTGTCAATTACTGTTAAAAAAAAAGAAAAAAAAGAACATGAGTGCCAGACATCTTGTTCACTTTGAGAGCTGGCTTTGTGAAAGCTGGATCAGTGTCAATAACTGTACATAAAGGGTGACTTGGTGAAGGGATACCGGCCTCTGCAGAGTTAGTTCACTTACATCCTATAAGGAAAAGACTCTGAAATGCCAGTGGATGACTGACCATGCCTAAGCCTCTGGACTAATATCAGAGGCTACCCATTAGTGACTATGCTCCTGGCTGAAGGGTATCTTCCTCAACTTTACTGAGGACTGCTGACAACCATGACCATTTTCCTACCTTGGTATCTACCCTCCATGGCTGACTGGAAGCCTGGTAGTTCTGAAAGGGGGGGGGGGGGGGCAAAGTGCAAAAAGGAAAAGAATACTGTGAGCATCCAAATAGGCTGCTTCCTTTCTAATCCATGGTTGTATATAAAAAAAAACTTGGCCCACCTGTATAATAAGGTGATACCTGTGGCCATTTTAAGTCAGTGCTTTTGGTTCTTCTTTATAACCAGAGGGATTATCCATAACGCCAATATGCACAGGCAGAAGTGGCAGGTGATATCAATGGCCATGATGGTCGCAGGAAGTGGCTGCTGATGTCACTAGCCTGGGAGGGAGGAGACAGAGAGCTGAAGACTGTGGGGTTAATGGAGCAGAGCTGACGCCCTCCCTCGTCAGCTCACCCAAGAACACTCCTCCACATTAAATCATAAATCCGATTGGACTGTTTACATTTCCAAACAGTAAAATAGCAAATAGATGACTGTACTTTCAAAATGTCTGCTGCTTAATGCCACTTGTCAGGTTCCACTTCATGTACGTGCACTCCTTGCACCACCTAGAAGTGGCATTAACACTATTTGCCACCTTTGTATAAACCATTTCAGTCATGGAACATCCCAGGTATTCAATCAACAATGAGATCAATGGTCCATATTTTATATCATTTTATATCCACAGGATTCTGGGTGATCCAAGATGGAGGATAGGAAAAAAAATCAGGCTATAAGAACTGCTCCTTTTTTGAGGTATTTTGGGTGTTGGAGGTGAATTCCTCGAATTCCAGGAGCAGCAATTACTGTTTTATATGCTGGTAAATTGTTTTGGAACTTTAGGGAAAAAAAGGTCAAAACTACAGCACTTTTAAAAGGAAGAAGACAGACAAAATGGTCAGTGAGGGACAAAATGGCCAGCGAGCACATGGTCAGTGAGGGAGAGAGAGAAAGACACCTACACTCCTAACTGAAACAGCACTGAATCTGTGCACTTACTGCCTTTGCTGTTTGAATTCATGTATCTCTGGACATCAGAGTTCGTCTAGGAAAAATTAACAAACAGCAAAATTCACAGCTGCACTTGCAGGAACCTGTGTGGGAGAGCTGACAGCACAAGAACAGGTAAGTACACAGTTTTGTGCATAGGAGTGGTATTTTTGATAAGGGATGGCATTACTGCTGTACATAGGGAGGACATTCCTGGAAATACATCCAGGGAAGTTATTTGGGTAGAACTGAAAAATAAGAAAATGATGATCACCTTATTAGGATTGTATTATAGACTGTCTAATAGTCAGAGGGAAATTGAAAAACAAATTTATAAGGAGATCTCAGCTATCTGTAAGAATAATAGGGTGGTTATGGTAGGGGATTTTAACTTTCCAAACGTAGACTGGAACTGCCATAGTGTTAAAGGTTTAGATGGAGAGGAATTTCTTAAGTGAGTACAAGAAAATTTTCTGATTCAGTATGTGGATGTACCTACTAGAGAAGGTGCAAAACTCGACCTACTCTTGGGAAATAAGGCAGGGCAGGTGACTGAGGTGTCAGTGGGGGAGCACTTTGGGGCCAGTGACCATAATTCTATTAGTTTCAAAATTGTGATGGAAAAGGAAAGACCAGATCTAAAAATGAATGTTCTAAATTGGAGGAAGGCTAATTTTGACGGTATTAGGCAAGAACGTTCAAAAGCTGAATGAGCGGGGGGCAGATGTTTGCTGGAAAGCTGGAAAATGGGAAGCTTTCAAAATTGAGATAATGAGAGTCCAGAGAAAGTATATTCCTGTTAGGGTGAAAGGAAAAAGTGAGGACTGCAGATGCTGGAGATCAGAGCTGAAAATGTATTGCTGGAAAAGTGCAGCAGGTCAGGCAGCATCCAAGGAACAGGAGAGTCAACGTTTCGGGCATGAGCCCTTTTTCAGATTCCTGAAGAAGGGCTCATTCCCGAAACGTCGACTCTCCTGTTCCTTGGGTGCTGCCTGACCTGCTGAGCTTTTCCAGCAACACATTTTCAGCAGGGTGAAAGGAAAGGCTGGTAGGTGTAGGGAATGCTGGATGACTAGAGAAATTGAGGTTTGATTAAGAAAAAGAAGAAAGCATATGTCAGGCATAGACAGGAGAGATCGTAAAGGCAGTATGAGTATACTTAAGAGGAAATCAGGAGGACAAAAAGAGACATGAGATAGCTTTGGCAAATAGGGTTAGGGAAAATCTAAAGGGTCTTTATAAAAGCATTAAGGACAAGAGGGTAACTGGGAGAGAATAGGGCCCCTCAAAGATCAGCAAGGCAGTCAATGTATCAAGCCGCAGGAGATGGTGGAGATACTAAACAAGCATTTCGCATCAATGTTTACTATGGAGAAGGACGCGGAAGATTTAGAATGTGGGGAAATAGATGGTGACATCTTAAAAAATGTCCATATTACAGAGGAGCAGGTGCTGAATGTTTTGAAACGCATAAAAGTGGATAAATCCCCAAGACCTGATCAGGTGTACCCTAGAACTCAGTGGGAAGCTAGGGAAGTGATTGCTGGACACCTTGTTGAGATATTTGTAACATCAATAGTCACAGGTGAGGTACTGGAAGACTGGGGTTAGCTAACGTGGTGCCACTATTTAAGAAAGGTGGTAAGGACAAGCCAGGGAACTATAGACCAGTGAGCCTGACATCAATGGTTAGCAAGTTGTTGGAGGGAATCCTAAGGGACAAGATGTACATGTATGTGGAAAGGCAAGGACTGATTAGGGATAGCCAACATGACTTTGTGCTTAGGAAATGATGTCTCACAAACTTGATTGAGTTTTTTGAAGAAGTAACAAAGAGGGTTGATGAGGATAGAGCGGTGGATGTGATCTGTGTGGACTCCAGTAAGGCGTTCGACAAGGGTCCTCATGGGAGACTGGTTAGCAAGCTTCGATCTCATGAAATACAGTGAGAACGAGCCATTTGGATACAGAATTGGCTCAAAGGTAGAAGACAGAGAGTGGTGGTGGAGGGTTGTTTTTCAGACTGGAGGCCTGTAACCAATGTGTCGCAAGAGTCGGTGCTGGGTCCTCTACTTCTTTGTCATTTATATAAATGATGTGGATGTGAAATAGCAGGTATAGTTAGTAAATTTGCAGATGACACCAAAATTGGAGGTGTAGTGGACAGTGAAGAGGGTTACCTGAGAGTACAACAGGATCTTGGTCAGATGGGCCAATGGGCTGAGAAGTGGCAGATGAGTTTAATTCAGATAAATGCCAAGTGCTGCATTTTGGAAAAGCAAATCTGAGCAGAACTTATGCAATTAATGGGAAGGACCTGGGGAGTGTTGCTGAACAATGAAATCTTGGAGTGCAGGTTCATAGTTCATTGAAAGTAGAGTTGCATAGTGAAGAAGGTGCTTGGTACGCTTTCCTTTATTGGTCACATCATTGAGTATCAGAGTTGGGAGGTCATGTTGCAGCTGCACAGGACATTGGTTAGGCCACTTTTGGAATATTGCGCACAATTCTGGTCTCCTTCCTATCGGAAAGATGTTGTGAAACTTGAAAGGGTTCAAAAAAGATTTACAAGGATGTTGCCAGGGTTGGAGGGTTTGACCTATAGGGAGAGATTGAATAGGCTGGGGCTGTTTTCCATGGAGTGGAGGATGAGGGGTGACCATAGAGGTTTACAAAATCATGAGGGGAATGGATAGGATAAATAGACAAGATATTTTGCCTGGGGAAGGGGAATCCAGAACTAAAGAACATAGGTTCAAGATGAGAAGGGAAAGATATAAAAGGGACCTAAGGGGCAACTTTTTCATGCAGAGGGTGTTATGTGTATAGAATGAGCTGCCAGAGGATGTTGTGGAGGCTGGTACAATTGCAGCATTTAAAAGGATGGGTATATGAATAGGAAGGGTTTAGAGGGATATGAGCCAAGTGCTGGCAAATGGGATCAAATTGAGTTGGGATATCTGGTTGACATGGACGAGTTGGATCAAAAGGTCTGCTTCAGTTTTGTATATCTCTATGACTCTACAACACTGGATACCAGTGGATCTATGCCAATATCTTTAGAACTAATGAGTGAACTAATTAACAGTATTAATCATCTCCTGATATGGCAGGAAAACATAGCCTTAAGAAATTACATTAAATTTACAATAAAGGGAAAATAGCATCTTCCCAGGGTCTAATTGAGTAGTTTAGCACATAAGTAGTTTTGAGTTCATTCCAGGCAAACAGTGATTGCCTTACTTTGACCCATCTGGAATTTTAAAAGCACACAGGTCAGTTATTATTATACCAAAGGTTGGTATAATAATGAAGGTTGGTTGGAAACTGAACATTGCAGTGGAGAGTTATATCTGAACTTGACGACTTCAGAAGTATAAAGGCAGTTCCAAATCTTAACATCTGATAAGCTAAACTCAGACTGCTCGAAGTCAGATAAATATCAGTTTTGTTTTCCTGTGTTTATGATGAGTGATAATTAAGTTGTAAATTGGAGGTTTTCCTTTTGTATCTAACATTAGCATCTAGCACTGTTGAAGTCTTTGTTCAATAATCCAGCAATCACTTATGCAATGGCATTATTGTAACAAGTTCAGACTCCTAGAAAGAGTTTTAGACGTTAAGATGCGCTCTGTTATTTTTGCTCTAGATTAGATAAGATTCCCTACAGTGTGGAAACAGGCCCTTCAGCCCAACAAGTCCACACCGCCCCTCTGAAGAGTAACCCACCCAGACCCATCTCCCTCTGACTAAAGCACCTAGCACTATGGGCAGTTATTTTAACATGGCCAACTCACCTACCCTGCTCATCTTTGGAATGTGGGAGGAAACCGGAGCACCCAGAGGAAACCCATGCAGACACGGGGAGAATATGCAAATTCCACACAGACAGTCACCCAAGGCTGGAATTGAACTACATGTCCAATAAGAGAAAAAAAAGTACCGTGAGTCCACATCAGTTGGACAAAGGATTGTGTCTGAGTTCAGATTAAGCAAATCATGTCAGTGCTGTAGTGTTATGTTTCATCCAGCCAGCTCAATATTGGAATCAGCTGACAGCCCTGTTTTGTCTGGCAGCAAAACAGATCATGTTCACAAATTATTCTGACTGTGCTGCTACCTTGTTACTATGCTGACGGGTACACTTCAGATTGTCATCAGTTTTAGTTGCAGTTGCCCCAGATTCAGTGGTCTTATACAAAGTCTAATAATCTGCTCAGACACACATTCTTTTGCTCAAACATTTAGACATGAATACCAATCACTTTCTTCCAGGGATTATTTTTAGTTCTAATGTAGATTTTTTTAAAATTTGATTAGACATGTGACCTTTGTACAGACAAAGCAAACATGGAAATCTCCTCCAGTTTCCAATTAGGTTAGGCTGTAGAAGCTTATGTCAAATTAAACCATCCTCTCCATAACATACCCATCTGACAGAGATCTAATTTCCTGCACCTTTCTCATTACATTATTCTTCAATGAACAGACGGAACTCTCACCTGACTCTTCCGCAATGAAGAGGTATTTGTAAAGTCCTGCAAGTCTGTAATGAAGCTTGTCAAACTGTCATGAATTACTAATTTGAAGAACAATTGGTGAATTAGAAGTTTGCTTGTATTCCGTCATGACTGTGACCATAGTGAAGTAGCCCTCTTCACTGTTCTCAAACTGTCTTCCATCTCTGATATGGCTAATCCCACCATCTTCCTATGACACACACTATTTTTTCATTATCTACTTGGGTGGATCATCATCTGATTCCATTCCTGCTGTCTAGTTGTACCCAGAGAAGTCTTGTAATGGTTTCTCATCCCATTGTGGCACTGTTACCTCCGGAGCACTTCAAATATCTATACATTACCCCCTCCTATTTTTCACAGGCATGCTGCTCCTCAATGCCAAAAACCACAGTGTCAAGTTGAATGTTTCTCATTGATAAATTATCAAGAATAGAAACCTTGCCTGATTTTGCCCTCCTTAACTAAAGGCCAGCTCAGATGATCAAACTTGTCATAGGTAAGGAACAACCTTGCCCTGGTGGCTCAGGTCTAAGTTGTGATGTGCATTTGTTCACCGAGCCATCAGGATCATTGTAAATTTCACCACTTGTTTTGTGTAAAAAAAGAAATGTCAACTTGAATAGCAAATGGAATTGTAGATGTGGACACATTTCTGTAATTGATGTAAAATAGGGATAAATTATTATTGATCCTGGCCTAGGGCATCAAGACAATTATTAGACACCTGATATTTGTGGTGTTAATGACTGTACCCTAGGTTTTTAGGGCGAACTGCAGCTTCAAAAAATTCATATGTGCTCAAATGATGCCCCAATTACTACCCTCCACAAGCACATATTTTAATCAATTTGTTCAGGCACATTATAATACACCCCTTCAGTAGGTGGAACTTGAAGAGAGGTAGGGACAAAATAAACATAACGCTGTACAATTAACAGAAGTGGAATTTAAGATGGAGAAGTGAGAGTTGGTCAGTTTTAGCAGAAGAGATAAAGAGAGACAGTATAGAATTTGTGAGATAATCTGTCTGAGTGTACAGACAGAATAACATTCATGTATGTTGATGTTTGAAGGTTCAGAAAAGATAATGGGTAAAGCATATAGTATCCTGGTCTTCATCACCACAGATAGTGAGTACACAAATAGGAAGTTTTGAAGAACTTTTATAAAGCTCTGGTTAAGGCCACAATTAAAGTAATGCATCCAATTCTGGTCTTCATATCTTAGGAATGATGTGGAAATCCTTGACAAAAAGCAGAGGAAACTTGGCTGACTAGTTAAAGGGATGAGTAATTTTAGCCACAAGGTTGGAGAATCTGGGGTTGATTTCTTTAGTCATAGAGTTACATAGACAGACCCCTCAGTCCAACTTGTCCATGCCAACCAAATATCCTAAACTGGGAGAGAAAGTGAGGACTGCAGATGCTGGAGTGAAACTTTGACTCTCCTGCTCCTTGGATGCTGCCTGACCAGTTGTGCTTTTTCAGCACCACACTCGACTTGGATATCCTAAACTGATCTAGTCCCATTTGCCAGCATTTGGCTGACATCCCTCTAAACCCTTCCTATTGATGTATCTACTTAAATGATGTTTAAATGTTGTAATTGTACCCTCCTCTTCAAGACCTCCATGTCCCCAATCAATGCTCTTGGTCACTGTTGTGCATCATGTCTGATATGAGGAGTTTACTAGATGTGTACAAGAGAGCATGTTTAACAAAAGTATATATGATTCTGAGTGTTTTAAATGAAGTAGGTAAAGTAATTACAATTAGTTCATCCACAAGGATAAAGGCCACAGCTTTGAGATTTTGGTCAAAAGACAAATGCTTTTGAAAAAGATTCATAGGTGCACATAGTAATAATCTTAATTTGTTACCCACAAGCATAGTAGAAGCAGAGACAATGATTTAAAAAGAAAATTAGATGGGCACTTTTAAGTAAACTTACAGGGCTGCAGGGGAATGAGAATGACTACCATGCTCCATGAACAGTCAGCATGGATTGAGCACCAAATGGCCTTCTTCCGTACAAGGAAAATGAGTCTCTATAATACTGATCAGCATAACACTGAGTTAGCACCAGTGCTGCTATTTTGTGTGTATATATATATGGCTCCAGCTAATGTCTCTTAAACATGCACATACGCTGCACATATGTTCTGGTTAAAGCAGCCATGAACTATCTTGTAGTTAATGGCTGATTAACCTCCAGTGGTCTGTTTGAGTTTGTCGGAGTGCTTCTTGATTTGAAGGGTTAGCTTAAAGTTGGGGAAGTCAATGATTGGGTTTATGAAAGGGAAATGAAATAGTTTATTAGGTTTGATTGGAAGCTCTTAATTCATATTCAGACAGAGGATCAGTTTCCTGGCAGGCTCAAAGATTCAGTACCTGCAGAGCACAACAGCACTACAGACTGTGTGCACTCTGCTCTGGATTCTTCCTACAGCTGAAGGGCTGAGTCATTATGACAAGATCATGGCCACATGAAAATACAGGGTCCTACAACAGTCATGGGACCACTGGGAAAGGAACAGAGGAAAAACTTCCAAACTGCAAAATGATACTGCTTGCTGGCTCTGGGCAGTTAGAACTTAGTCTTTAAGTGATAAGAAAGCGATGGACGATCACTGACTCAATGTTGGAGCTGGTTAGGGCTCAGAAGCTTTGGCAGTCATTTATATCTGTGTAACCATAAAACCAGGATTTAAAGCCATCAACAAAAGCTGGAATCATCCCAAAGTGTAAGTGCAGGAGTACAGTCTTAACAACACTTAGGAAAAGGAACTGAACTATTAAGAGATGACAGTGATTCAGGATGGTAGCTCAGGCGTCAGTACTGCTACTTCATATAGCCAGCAGCCCAGGTTCAATTACACCCTCAGGCGACTGTGTAGTTTGCACATTCTCATTTCTACGTGGGTTTCCTCCAGGTGCTCCAGCTTCCTCCCATGACCCAAAGATGTGCAGATGATGTGGACTGGATGTGGTAACTTAATGATAGAGGAGTGTTGCCAGAGACTTTGGGATGCAGGTTGACAGTTCCTTGAAGGTAGAGTCACTGGTAGACAGGCTAATTAAGGTGGCATTTGATATGTTTGAATCAATGGGTCAGTGCATTGAGTATAGGTACTGTGGTGTGTTGTGGACAGGACATTGGTGAGGCCACTTTTGGAATACTGTGTTCAATTCTGGTCTCCCTGCTTTGGGAAAGATGTTGTTAAACTTGAAAAGACATAGAAAACAAGAATATTCTCAAAACTCGCTAAGGAGGATATTATTGGGGTTAGAGGGTTTGAGCAAGGCTGAAGAGCTGAATAGGCCTCTTGAGGGAAACTATGTTCACAAGATTTTGTTTCACAGCTGGCTGGGTTGCTGAGTAATCTATGGTCACAGCTGCCATGCAGTGTGGTGCAATATGTCCGTTAATTCCTATTTACATGTCGGGCGCCTCAGAGCTGTGCTCGCTCTCGGCAATGAAGGCTGTGTCTTTATACCCGGGGAGCGGCACTAACTGGCCTGGCCTGTGCTGACAGGATGGAGCTGAGCCAAGCCGCTTGGCATCAGCATGAATTATTGCATGTTGTAATACAGGATAGACAATAGAACATATCACTTTTTTGATTGTGTAGTAAACTTTATTTTTAGTTGTTTAGAACTGAAGTCACATGTATTTCTTCTCCAAGTATGCAGAGTTCAAAATTTCATCTGTTTTAAATAAATATTTGAGGCCCAAACCAGATTGAACTTCAGGTTCTGGTCTGCAATTGCAACAGGCTGCAGTAGCAGATGTGATGTGCATAGATTTCAGTTACAAACCACTATTCAGCCACACATTAAACCTGTAGTATAGGCTTTTGTATAACCCAACTTGCATCAACTGAAAATATGCCTGATGTTTTTATGTTATTACAATTTCACAAGTACATTGACTCACTAACATATATCTGAATGCAACCCCTAGAACTTTTGTGGTCACCTTCCATAGAAATTGGACAGTAGAGGGAATTGAATCTTCTGTTCCTTGTGGTTCACACCACAAACAGCAGCTGGAGCACGCTTCTTATTCATGGTACTGCATCACAAGGATTTAAACTTCTCATTTCAGAGAATCAATACCTGTCAGGTAAATTAACCAGCACATAGATGTTTGACAGCAATATGAAAAAAGCACTAATGGAATAAATAAAATATGAAATTGTAGAAGTAACTACAGCCACAGGTGACCAGTTGCCATAGGTATGGGGTACTCTGCTAAGAGTATATGACCAAGGAGAAGAGATAAGTCAGAGGATAGACCAGGAAGATGGCAGGGCAAAACGTGGCTAATGTGAAAATTGAAGAGCTGGAAATAAAACCATTCCCATCATCAAGAACAATAGGGATTCAGTGAAATGCAAGATACTGTAACACCCATTGCTCTGAAAGGCTGCTAATAAAGGGGTGGCTAATTCATTCTCCATTGCCTCAAAAGGTATTTGGTGCATCACAGTAGAAACATATTCAAGATTTTGTCCTCTTACACCAGGAGCTTCCTGAATTTGCAGGCCACTCCTGTTAAACTGTAACTACTGTTATAGGAAAACATAACATTCAATTTATAGTCCCACAAAGAGCAAGTTTAATAAATGACCAGTTAATCTGTTTTTGCCATGTTAGCTGAGGGATACCAATTGTCACAATAGGGACACTATTCTGCACAGGGCCTTGTTTGATGGCACATTCAAAAGACATTACTTCAAAAGGAAACACCTGACAGATATTGATTCTCTGAAATGAGAAGTTTAAATCCTTGTGATGCAGTACCATGAATAAGAAGCATGCTCCAGCTGCTGTTTGTGGAGTGAACCACAAGGAACAGAAGGTTCAATTCCCTCTACGATTAAGCTGAACAAAGAATGCTATAATTAGTTTCAGTCAGTCATTCTGTTTTCAGACTTACACAGTCCAATAAACATTACAAAAACAGAGAAGCAAAATATTGAAGACGCTGGAAACCTAAAATTAAATAACTGGATCACTGGGTCCTAAGTGGTTTAGCTTTAGGAATGATGCAAGAAAAATCATGCTTGTTAAGTAGAAGTCTATTTAAACATGAAAAAAAAAAGTGCCATTGTTGGATAACACCACCTGCAAGTTCCCCTAAGGAACACAGCACCTTGAACATACTTCTTTATAGCAGGATCAAAACTCTGGAATTCCAGGTACTCCAGCATTGGAGTAGGTCATAAGATTTAGGAGTAGAAGCAGGCCATTCAGCCCATCATGTCTGCTCCACTATTTGATGGCTGATATGCTCCTCAAACCCATTTTCCTGCCTTCTCCCCGTAACCCTTCAACCCAATATCAATTAAAAATCTAATTCCTCCTCAAATTTACTCACCGTCCAAGCATCCTGTAGCTCCATAATAAGGTTGCCCACCATGTGAGTGCAATTAGACACTGGCAATTATAGCAATGCAATACCAACATCCCATGGGAAAATGAACAGGTTTTATCTGACATTTGAAATGTAAGGAAAGCAATCTGATGGATATATTCTACATATGTTATGATTTTAGATTTTGAAACATCACTAGCTGCTGATAAAGATACTTCTGTACATTGTAGTAATTGAATGAGATGGGGGGCAATTGTAGATAACTTTTAGGTGTTTTTGCAGATTACTTGCAATTATTTAAAATTCCACACCAAAATTAAGACAGATACAAACCTACCATGTCAACAGCTGGCACAGATTCAAAACAAGTTATCAAACTTTCTAAAAAAAATTGTTTAAGAGGGTTATAGCATTTTGTTTTTCCATAATTTCTAGATTTTCAACATTAGCACGTATTTTCTTATCTTCACTTCTGGATCCTTCACAGTTGTTTAAGGATACCATTGTTCGTGAACTTCTGCCTTTAGCTCAAGTTGAGAAATATGAATCTATGGAACTCAAAACAAAAGTACTATGTACAATCTTTATTTAAAAGGAGTACATAAGAGAAATGTAATTTACACCATTACATTTATTACCAAAAGTAAAAAATAAATTGGATTCATAGTCAAAGAAACCAATGTCAATGAAGAAAGAAATTGGAGCAACTCAACTCTGCATGTGACAAGTTAAATGAATACGTCTCAGTAAATACAAGTACTGCAGTTCTAACAAATTTAAGATCTGCATTTCTCACTTGAATTCATCCCTTTACACCAACTTTCACTCACAAGTAAAAGTCCACAATTGTGTGTTTAGTCAGTGCTCTCACCAGAAGGTGAACGTGTGCGTGATCTTACATGATCCCCAGATGCCATAGAGGAATGGCCTCTCTGCTCCTTGGTAGGAACAGGTGATCTACTCTCAGATCGGGATTTGCTGCGGCTTCTGCTCCTGGAACGACTGTAGGACTTACGGCCTCTGGAACGAGATCTGGAGGAGCTTCGACTACGGGATCGAGACCTGCTACGAGACCTGAGAGGGGGAGAACGTAAGAACAAAATAAAGCTTTGAATAACCACAATTCAATATGGCTTTCTTAAAACTAATTGTATAAACAAAAAAAAAATGATTGCTGGACAAACTCAGCAGGTCTGGTGGCATTTGTCGTGAGAAAACAGTTAATGTTCGAGGCCTGTTTCAGAACTGATCCAAAGATTCACTGGCTTTTTCCAGTGACTTCAGATCTTCAGTATCCAAAGTTTTTTGTTTTATAACTCCAGAAACGGGCTGGCTCAATTCAGGTCCACTCTGTTTGCATCAAGCCAAACATTAAAACTACTACTTCTGTCTGACAAATTTGTCAAAGAGCATCAGCTAGGGGAGATACAACAGCAGAATGTATTATCAAAGTGGAACTAGATCAATTTAGGACATCTGGTCAGCACAGATGCATCGGACCAAAGGGTGTGCTTCTGTGCTATATAACTGTATAACGAGCTCTGAGGCTGATCGGGTGGGGTGGGGGGGTGGAAAGAGAGCGAGAGCGAAAACAAGACACAGAAGAAGATTTAATTTTCACATGTACGCAAATAGAGGAATACTGTGAGAAGTGCACAAGTTGCCATTCCCTGGTGCCATCTTAGAATACAAGAGAGATTAAAAAAAAACAGAAGCAGAAATAAAAGAAACAGCTAAAAGAGAAATATCCAGATCACTCCTCCAGGAGTCCTTGCTGCCAGAAAAACAACGCAAACACTTGGGTGCCCCAAGTCTCCGCATGCCATCACAGACCGAACACCACAACCTCTACCGTCAGGTACCCAGGCCCAGCCATGGCCTAGAACTGCACTGCTGCCACTGGAACCTCATCACCATTCTTTGGAGGCAAGGTGGCGCCATCGACCTTGTCGCCACTGCTATGATTCTGCACTGAGCTGATCTCGGCAATGCAGCTGCTGGGTCCCAAACTGGATGCTGGGCCCATTACACTGAAGCAGTCGGGTTTTCATTTTAATAAACACACATCCCTGAACTTGTAACCAAAAGCCCAGAAAATGAGCTGGGAACATGGGTTCAAATCTCACCACGACAGTTAGTAAATTAAGAAATACAAAACTTGAAGTTAATTTTTGTGGCCATGAGGCTGTCATTTAAACAAAAGTAACTGGTCTACCACAATTATTAAGGGAAGGAAATCTGCCTTCCCCAGTCTGGCCTAGCAATAACTCAGGGTCTGGATAGCAACATGGTTGACGAACCACATTATTTAATAGAGATTAGAAATTGGCATTAAATGTCAGCCTTGCCAAATGTTTGCATTTGTTAACAGAGAAAAAAAGCTTAAATCTGCCCTTTGAAATGGTTCTATAAAACAATGAAGAAAACTCAGAAACCCAGTTACAATATATTTTTAGTTTATTTGCATAAAAAATAATCAATCGCTATAGAAGACCTGCACTACAACTCAGGGTAATTACCTGCGCTGTTTACGTTCTTCAACCACCCTGATCTTTCTTCCATTGAGCTCTGTGCCAGACAGCTTATCAAGAGCATTCTTCACATCACTATAGGAAGCAAATTCAACAATTCTAGAAAGAAAAGCATGACAATTTTAAATGACCTTGGAATCAAAGATCGGGTTTGCTGCTCTTAGCACAAAGCTGATGATAAATTACAAGTGTTGTTCAGAATGTATGGAGCAAAAGAAAATGTATACTTGCGAATATGTTAAGATTTCTTTACAAATGTTGCCAAACCTTGCTAATCAGTTAATTATTTCATAATCATTTAACTAAATAGCTTTGCACAACTGGATTGCGAAGTACACTTCAGTGAATGTGGAACTTAAAAGTGTGTACATTACAGAGCTGAACGTGATCTTAGTAATTGATCTGCATTCACAGTCAAACCAGTTTCATTAATAAATTAAAATGGCTGCATAGATGCATTAGCAGAGATCTTGTAACACTTGTTTTCCCTAGCCATCAACAGGTTTCAAGGAATAAAATCTCTTGAAACTTACCCTTCATTCATTTTGTGTCTATGCGCATCCGCAAAGGTAACTTCTCCAGCCTGCCTCATAAAATCTTTGAGATCCTATACAAGATCAGATCAGTGAGGTAAAGCAAAGCATTTTGCATCTTTCTCTATCAATTTCCAATGAACATCACTGGAAAAACAAGCAAAAACAAAAAAGATGAATCTAATTTCATCAAAATTTATATTACCTTCCTGTACAATTCCCTAGGCTATTCAACCAGCCAAATGTAACAAGTGTTCGCAGAGGCACCACCACGACTGAAGACCAGATGGTTCTCTTCACCACCCGCTTGACTGACACTACCCATTCGAAGGGAGCCTTCCCGGACATCACCCTCCCTTAAAGGCAGACTCGGGCAATGCCATAGGAACAGGGATTGCTACTCTTGCGCCGTGACCAAGGACTTCTCGCCTCACTCCAATCGAGCTTCCAAACAACCCTACCAGCGAATTTCTCCCAATCAAGGACCTCGCATTTTACAGCAGGCTCTCAGAACTCTCCACTTTAGGACACCTTGTTATCATTTTCAGGGATGCAGCAAGGTAAATGGCACTAAACCCAGTGCCCAGTGTTGGTCAGACCACCACAACACAGATTTAGATCATCAATTGACAAAGGTAGGAGCAGATTGGCATTTCAACTAGGCCCAAGAGACCAAGGCACAGCGAATAGGAAAACCAACGGCACTCCACGTCACAAGGCCAACGACACGAGAGGCTGGTAAATAAAGGTTTTAACACTTGGTTAAATTTCAAAAACAAACTGAATGAACAGACATTTTAGTTTCAAGGTTAGTAGGCAATCAAGGTTTTTTTTATAGTTAATGTTAACTACTCGAATTAAAAAGGAGTGGTACTTAATTTTGGATGACAAATCAAAATTAAAGCCATTGATTCAGAGGATAAGCTTGTTTTCAAATGTCCCCCCCCCCCGTCAAAGGTGCTAATGTTTTACTGGAGTACAATTAATTTGAGCTAATTCTTACTGAAGTACAGTTAGTTTGCTGGTATTTCCTTGCCAACCACTTCATGTGGAAGCCTGGACAGTTGCCAGCAAGGAATTCATTCAGGGGGCAAAGTTGCAGGGGAGAGATGGAGATGGTAGGGTGGCAGGCAAAGCCAAGCCCTTTCAAATTCCCATAAATGTATTCAAACACTTTCCAGCAGGAACTACTGGACAAGGATCTCTGGCTTTTTTTTCCCTCCACTCTCTAACACTATTCCTTGTATGCTGTTGCAGTCATCTAACTTAACAAAAGACCAGGTATCTCTTTCTGTGATGCTCAAAACCACACGTCAACTTTCGTCCATAACGAGTCACTTGGGCATTCATAGTCATTGTTAAATACATTTAAGAAAAGAAAGCCAGGTTGATACATGGGACTAACAAATCCCAAAAAATACGACAGGACTCTAAACAAATGGAAAAGTCTACTTTACCCTAAGCCCAGACATTGACATTAAGTATAGCACCTTTGACTGCAGTTTTTCGATTATGTAAAGACAGAGAAATGGCAAATATTAATCATCTGATAACACTTTATTAAGAGCCATTTTCTCAAAAAAAAAGGCCATGCATTTCAGAAAACAAACAATCTGACATTACTGAATTATATGCATTTTTGTTTCAGGCAAATTTGTCAACCCTTAAGATTAAAAATTCCCACAAGTTTATCTGTCAGCAGTTCACATTGTTATACAATCCTATCACAATTAGTCACATCACATATAATGTTTCTACTGCTAGCTAGTTACATTCCTTTTGGAAGGAACTGTTCCAACACAATTAATGCCAACTTGTTGAGAACCACTTTTGGTTCTCCTAAATCGTGTTACTGTTTAAACGCACCAGACAATTTGTTTGACTGTTTCTTTCTACTCAGGCTGGATTCATTGTTTGTATTTAACAGTTGTGGCTAGTTTCTCAGGAATGCAGCAGCGATACAGTATTACACCTATGTCTACACCATAAAATGACTCTTAAGTTAACCTTGAAAACTCGACATCAAATGAAACTGATACTGTTTAATTGTATCACTTATTTGTTCTAACAAATTACATGAAAGTAGTTTCATAACATACCTGCCAGCTAACTCTGGAAGACAAGTTCTCAACAATCACTCTGTTTTCTGTACGAATTGGAGGCCCATTTCTGAAACAAACAATGATTATACTTAACAGAACCACAGGCAAAAAGGTACTTGGTTCTGGAGGCAGCAGACCAAGGAAATAGTAAACAGAATAAAGTTTTCTGCATTTCAGATTAGATTAGATTCACTACAGTGTGGAAAGAGGCCCTTCGACCCAACCAGTCCACACCAACCCTCTGAAGAGTAACCCACCCAGACCCATCTCCCTCCAACTAATGCACCTAACACTATGGGCAATTTAGCATGGCCAACTTATCTGACCTGCACATCTTTGGAGTGTGGGAGGAAAGCGGAGCACTCGGAGGAAACACATGCAGACATGGGGAGAATGTGTGTGGAGTTTGCACAGTCACCCGAGGCTGGAATCGAGCCTGGGACTCTGATGCTGTGAACCACCATGCCGCCGGCCATTCTACAGAATTATATTTTTAAAGACGAATGCAGCTGAAAACATTATTTACTTTCAGTTGGAGAATTATGCATAACACTCAGCCTTAATACTGAAGTCTACCCATGTGGAGTACTGACAAATCTCTTCCTCCTCATCATATAGACACAGGAACTCTAGTTTCAACAGAAAATGTTTGTCATAAATGCAGTATCAAGGGGAGTCCATTTGAACAAACAATCCCAGGCTAGTGAGAGTTTACAGAGTCTGCCATCAGAATACTCAATGCTAAAACAACACCGCTATCACTATCTTTACCCAACACAGAGTACTCAGTTTCTAATCAAGTCACTTGAGCATGGGGCAATGTTTTTGGTGCTGATTCTGGTAAAGTCAACAGCAGAAAGCAACACACCCAGATCAGTATTTCTAGGAATTAAGGCCAGGACCTTTCATGTCCAAATGGCTGAATACTATGCTGACCCTTGAATGAATGCATGCAATATCTGCACTTTGATAATGAAGAAAGGAAGAAATTCAATATTGCCACCGGATGAAGGATTTAGCATTTACTTTTTTTTGGACAACGATAAATATTGTTAATGAAAAGGAGATATGCACTAAAGTTTGGTGCATGATTTCATATAACTAAAATATACTCAACTTGACATGATGTACACATTAAGGGCAACATTATAACTGTAATATTTTCCAATATTCTCAAACTTAAAAGGAATCCACGGACTCACCTTCCTCCACTTCGTTGATAGCTCTGGCTAAAGCGACCTTGATAACGTCCCCCTCCTCCTCGACCCCCTCGATTGCGTGCTCTGGCATGCTCAACTGTCACTCTGCAAGAAAACACTTGTTTATACATCTGAAAACAATGCAGTTACTAAATCAGTCTTGTGGTTTTTGAGGATTGGAGACATAGGAGTGAAGCAGTTACCTTTCATTGCATAACTCTTTTCCATCCAGTTCATAAACTGCATCCTCAGCATCCCTGTAATCTTCAAACTCCTGAAAAGAAAAAAAAGTCACATCCCATGTTTCCTTGTTCCCAAAAGCATGGAAGTAAAACTTTGCCCTGGTCCAAATATTACTCCAAATTGTCAGTTAAGGTTTATTCTAATACAAAACAATACTTGTCTGTGGAAAAGACTAAGAGGTGTGGCTACTCGTAAGGAAGTGTCTATGCCTCTGGCGGCTTCTCCCTTTGCTTCGCACACAAAAGAAAGATCTAAGCTTGCACGAAAGAGTGACTCACTAGTAGATCAAAGGTAGCAAAGTTACATTCACCATCCTAAAATCTGTACAGATTTTATGTTAGGTCAGCAATATTACTGGATTGCAAAGGAGTTAAAAGATACCAACAATTACGTTTTAAAACAAACTTACCACAAATCCAAAGCCATTTTTCAAATCAATCTCCTTAATTCGTCCATATCCTCTGAAGAATCTTTCCACGTTTTTTTCAGTGGCATAAGGGCTCAGTCTTCCAATGAATACTCGAGCACTCATCCTTGCTGACCTAGGATATAACTGACAAAAGAAACACAATGAAATCAAACCTGGAATACCATCTGTCAAGTCAACAATTTTTTTTAATAAAAGAAAGACATCACAAAATCAAAAACCGAAGATAATAATCCAAAACTTTGTTACAAACAGATTTTTAAGGAGTCCTAGAGAAAGGTTTGAATTTAGGGAGTGAGATGTGCCACCTAATACTGAAATCTGGCAACAAAAAGATGCAGTCTCCCATTAAAGATAATTGTGAATTGCAATGTCAGCAAGTGGGGCATTTTACTCTATAAAAGTACAAAAGGCGTAGCCATAATAGATTTTCATCTCAAAGATCATTCTAAACACAAAATGGATAAACATGATGAATACAGCAGGACTAGAATTGCTTGGAATAGCTTTAAAACACTTTCTTAAATTGGAAACAACATAACATCAACCACCTTCCCCCACCATTACTGTATAGAGAGAGACAAAACAAAAACATGTCACAGATAAGCAGAACTTTTTTTTGTTTTAAAACCATAAAAAGGTGTTCAAACGATTGCATTTTAACATTAGATTAAATCACTCCAGGGCTGGAAATTCTGGTACGAAAACTCTGGCACTTTAACTGAGAATAACTTCTTTTTTAAAGCAATCTTTAAAAAAAATATCTAATCACTGGCCTCTGTCCTTTTCGCGTCGCAGGGATCAGAAGAAGTGAAACTCAAAAGCAAAAAACACTGGATTCTGGGGCAAAAGCAACACCCAGGTTTGCGACCCCCCTCGCAATATCCAAGCAGAACCTGCGCCTGCAAAGAGGCTGGTGGGGCGCGGGGTGCACAAACATAATTCCACCGGAGAGAGAGAGAGAGAGGAGTGACTGTGGCTGGTGTTTGGAAACAATGGCCAATGCGGTGCAGTGCGGCTCCAGGCTCCAGTGCAGCCCTCGGGCGGCCCTGACGAGGCCCCGGCGCCGAACAATAACCCGACGACGACGACCCCAAAAAGCAGACCCCGCTGGTGGTCTCGGTAATCTCGGGGGCATCCATGGCCCAGGCCTCACTTACTATTTGCTGTTCTTTACTCTGTCGCTCGCACTTTCTCTCTCTCCCTCCCTCACACACAGAGACGACGCAACCTCTGCTTCTGCTTCTCCGTCGCCGCCGCAAACCGCAACCTCGCCTCAAAATGGAGGCCACGCCTGCGCAGCGGGATCGCCTCCCCTCCCGCCCACGCTCTGTGCCGTCACTTCCGGGAAGCCGCCACGGAGACCGTCACCATGGAGACTGCACACGGGGGAGGGGGAGGGGGAGGGGGAGGAGCATTTGGCCCAACAACAATCCCGGATTCTTCACCCGGCCCCAAGTTCGCCTCCTCCTGTCCTTTCTCCCCATCCCTCCCCCCCACCCTCATCCATCCCCATCACCTCCTCCTCCCCTCTCCCCATACCTGCCCCATCCCCCCACCCTCATCCATCTCCAGCTCCCCATCACCTCCTCCTCCCCCCTCCCCCCAATCACTACAGGTTCGCCTTCAACACTATAATCCTAAACAAACTAATCCTCAAAGTCTGAGTCCTCGGTCTTTGCCCTCTGCAACTAGATACTTGACTTCCTGATCCATAGACAGCAATCACTGGCAGCCTTGTCTCTGCTTCCCTCTCCCTCCCCAGCATTCTCACCTCCTCCCTTGCTCCTTTCTCCACTCACTCCTCCACTTAATCTCATTTGGTCTCCTCCCTCCTCTCCTTCCCCTTTCCTTCACTTCCCACCCCGCTGCCTCCCTCCCTCTCCCATCCTTTCCACTTCCCTCACCTCACCCTTTCCTCTTCCCTCCCCTTCTCTTTTCCTTCCTTCCCTCTCGCCTCTCCTTCCGTTCTTCTTCCCTCTTCAACCCCCACTTTTCCCCTACTTTCTGTGCTTGTGGTTCATACCTCTTAATTCCTTTATTATCTATTTCAGATTTAAAATTAACTGCCAATTGTGAAATGGAATTCCATACATCTGCCACCCTTTGTGTGCTTCCTAACAGCCTGGCCCTAATTTTTAGACTATTGCTGCTAGTTCTTGAGACCCCAATCAGTAGGAATAGTTTATCTACCCTGTATTTTCCTATTAATAATTTGTAGACTTCAATCAGATCACACCTTAACCTCCTAAATTCTGCAGAAAACAAGTCTAATTTGTATAACCTCTCTTATAACATCTCTTAAATTTGTATAACATCCTTTAAATCCAATTATCCTGTGCCAATACATCCTTCCGAAGGCGTTGTGCTTAGATCGGCTCAAAATACCAGGGTTTTGTATGACTGCAACATAACTTGGGCTCCTGTCCACTAAATACAAAGGCCAGAATTCCATTTGGTTTCTTGATTATTTTCTGCATCTGTTTGTGACATTTTAAAGATCTGTGCATCTGAATTCCCAAGTCTCTTTGCACAGCCACTGTATTGAACTTCATACCATCTAAAAAGTACTCTGATTTAACACACACTCATTTATGCTCAATGAGTCATTGAAGGCTACAATTGGCCAGAAACTGCCAATCAAATAAATACTGTGGCAACAAGAGAAGGTCTGAGGGTAGAAATTCTGCAGTGAACTTACTTCAACTCCCGACTCCTCATACTTGCCCACTATCCACGAACCTGTCAGGAGTGCAAAGGAGTACTCCCCATTTGCTTGGATAAGTGCAACTCCAACACTCAAGAAGCTTGACACCATCTAGGACAGAGTAACCTGCTTGGTTTCAACATCTAATCTCTCTTCTCCACCCACCCACCCCCCCCAACCAAACAGTGACAGCACAGCACAACATCTCCAAGATCAACTGAAGCAGCTCACTGAGCTTCATCCGACATCACCTTTCAAACCTGTGATCTTTACAATCCATAAGAACAAGGTCAACAGATGCACAAGTATATATATTGTCTGTAGCTTTTCCTCCAAGCCACAGGCCATTCAGATTTCGCTGTTGCTGCGTCAAAATCCTGGAACACTATTTCTAATATCACTGCGGACTCCACGGACTGCAGCAATTTACCACCGTCACATTTTAAGATTAATCAAATCTGGTCTGACCGACGGCATTTTAAACTTATTAGAGATGGGGGTGTGCAGTTCAGTTGAAGGGTAGATAACAAAAAATGAAAATGAAATGAGAGAACAGAACTGCAGGATAGTGAAGAGGTGAATGATAAAGTGAGGGGTAGAAAAAAATGCAGACAAATGCAGCAAAGATTAGAACCAGAGAGAGTAATAATGGTTAAAAAAAAGTTAAAACTTCAGGCTCTTTACCTGAATGCACACAGCATTTGTAACAGACAAATGAGTTGACAGCACAAATAAAAAATAAGACTTGATAAGCTGTTGTAGAAATGTAGTTACAGAGTGACCAAGACTTGGAATTCAATATATTAAGAGTGTTCCACACTTCAGAAGAATAAGCAAAAAGGAAAACGAGGTGTGCTAGCTTTGTTACTAAAGAAAGATTTCAGTGCGATGGTGTATTAGTTTGGGTGGAAATAAGAAATAAGGAATGGCGAGGGCAAGAAGTTATGGGTGGGAATCATCTATGGGCACTCAAAAAGTTCCCTCAGTGTAGGACAACCTATAAATCAGGAAATAATGGATACATATAAGAAGGACACTACAATTATCATGGGTGATTTAAAGTGCATTTTGAGTAGGGTATTCAGTTGGGCGTGGGTGACATTGAGGAGGTGAGAACACATTTCTAGCATCCATCAGGGATTGGTTCTTAGAATTGTATATTGCAGAACTTATCCAGAAATAGGCTATTTTATTGTGTGGGAGAGCAACTCTGGCCTCAAACCAGTGCTGCCAACTTGAGTAAGGACATTAGCAGAGGTATGAAGGAAGAGTTGTCTGAATTGGGCTGGGAGAACAGAGCTAGGCTGCAAATGTGTTGCTGGTCAAAGCACAGCAGGTTAGGCAGCATCTCAGGAATAGAGAATTCGACGTTTCGAGCATAAGCCCTTCATCAGGAATAAGAGAGAGAGAGCCAAGCCGGCTGAGATAAAAGGTAGGGAGGAGGGACTAGGGGGAGGGGCGATGGAGGTGGGATAGGTGGAAGGAGGTCAAGGTGAGGGTGATAGGCCGGAGTGGGGTGGGGGCGGAGAGGTCAGGAAGAGGATTGCAGGTTAGGAGGGCGGTGCTGAGTTGAGGGAACCGACTGAGACAAGGTGGGGGGAGGGGAAATGAGGAAGCTGGAGAAATCTGAATTCATACCTTGTGGTTGGAGGGTTCCCAGGCGGAAGATGAGGCGCTCCTCCTCCAGCCGTCGTGTAGTTGTGTTCTGCCGGTGGAGGAGTCCAAGGACCTGCATGTCCTCGGTGGAGTGGGAGGGGGAGTTAAAGTGTTCACCTGTACCTCCACACACATCATCTATTGCATCCGCTGCACCCGATGTGGCCTCCTCTATATTGGTGAGACAGGCCGCTTACTTGCGGAACGCTTCAGAGAACACCTCTGGGCCGCCCGAACCAACCAACCCAATCACCCCGTGGCTCAACACTTTAACTCCCCCTCCCACTCCACCGAGGACATGCAGGTCCTTGGACTCCTCCACCGGCAGAACACAACTACACGACGGCTGGAGGAGGAGCGCCTCATCTTCCGCCTGGGAACCCTCCAACCACAAGGTATGAATTCAGATTTCTCCAGTTTCCTCATTTCCCCTCCCCCCACCTTGTCTCAGTCGGTTCCCTCAACTCAGCACCGCCCTCCTAACCTGCAATCCTCTTCCTGACCTCTCCGCCCCCACCCCACTCCGGCCTATCACCCTCACCTTGACCTCCTTCCACCTATCCCACCTCCATCGCCCCTCCCCCTAGTCCCTCCTCCCTACCTTTTATCTCAGCCGGCTTGGCTCTCTCTCTCTTATTCCTGATGAAGGGCTTATGCTCGAAACGTCGAATTCTCTATTCCTGAGATGCTGCCTAACCTGCTGTGCTTTGACCAGCAACACATTTGCAGCTGTGATCTCCAGCATCTGCAGACCTCATTTTTGACTAGAACAGAGCTAGGGTAAAGTTTGTGGATGAGAAGTGACAGACAGTTCAGCAGCTACTGCATAAAGCTCAACAAAGATTTATCAGTCAGAAAGAAAGACTCAGTGAGAATTAGTGAACCTCCTGGGGTTAACAGACAATCAAGGAGAGTATTCAGTCAAAAATTAAGGTATATAAAGTGGCAAAAACTAGTATTTGCTGAAGGATTGGGAATTTTTAGAAACCAGCAATGGAACACTTAAAGGCTTATGAAGGAGAAATTGATTATCAAATTAAATTGATAAAAAATATAAAAACAAACAGCTAGACTTTCAATGGGTACATAAAAAGGAGTGGAGCTAAAGTAGGCATGGAACCCTTGGAGGATGCAATTGGGGAATTGATAACAGGGGACGGGGAAATGGCAAAACCTGTGCCCACACCTCCTCCCTCACCTCTATCCAAGGCCCTAAAGGAGCCTTCCACATCCATCAAAGTTTTACCTGCACATCCACTAATATCATTTATTGTATCCATTGCTTCCGATGCGGTCTTCTCTACATTGGGGGGGCTGGGTGCCTCCTAGCAGAGCGCTTTAGGGAACATCTCCGAGACACCCGCACCAATCAACCACACCACCCCGAGGCCCAACATTTCAACTCCCCCTCCCACTCTGCCGAGGACATGGAGGTTCTGGGCCTCCTTCACTGCTGCTCCCTCACCACCAGACGCCTGGAGGAAGAACGCCTCATCTTCCGCCTCAGAACACTTCAATCCCAGGGCATCAATGTGGACTTCAACAGTTTCCTCATTTCCCCTTCCCCCACATCATCCTAGTTTCAAACTTCCAGCTCAGCACTATCCCCATGACTTGTCCGGACTTGTCCGACCTGCCTATCTCCTTTTCTACCTATCCACTCCACCCTCTCCTCCCCCACTCACCCATTGTACTCTATGCTACTCTCTCCCATCCCCACCCTCCCCTAGCTTATCTCTCCATACTTTCAGGCTCACTGCCTTTATTCCTGATGAAGGGCTTTTGCCCGAAACATCAATTTCACTGCTCCTTGGATGCTGCCTGAACTGCTGTGCTCTTCCAGCACCACTGATCCAGAATTTGGTTTCCAGCATCTGCAGTCATTGTTTTTACCACCTAGACAATTTAAACTAATATTTTGCATCAGCCTTCACAATGGATGACACTGTAAGCATCCCTAAGGTAACAGCTAAGTAAGGTGCTAATGGGAAGAAAGGTCTAGTATCACAGGAACAAAGAATTTGACAAAATAATGCAACTAAAGGCTAAAAGTCACCAGGTCCAAGGGTTTTAAAGTAAGTGATTGCAGAGGTACTGGAGGTATTGGTTATAGAACATAGAACATAGAACATAGAAGGATACAGCGCAGTACAGGCCCTTCGGCCCTCGATGTTGCGCCGACCGAGTCCTACCTAACCTATACTAGCCCAATAACTTCCAAATGCCTATCCAATGCCCGCTTAAATGAACATAAAGAAGGAGAGTTCACCACTGATACGGGCAGGGCATTCCATGAACTCACAACCCGCTGTGTGAAGAATCTACCCCTAACATCTGTCCTATACCTACCACCTCTTAATTTAAAGCTATGTCCCCTAGTAACACCTGACTCCATTAGCGGTAAAAGGTTCTTAGTATCTACCCTATCTAAACCCCTAATCATCTTATACACTTCTATCAGATCTCCCCTAAACCTTCTCTTCTCCAATGAGAACAGCCCCAAGTGCCTCAGCCTTTCCTCATAAGATTTTCCTACCATTCCAGGCAACATCCTGGTAAACCTCCTCTGCACTCGTTCTAAAGCTTCCACATCCTTCCTATAGTATGGCGACCAAAACTGCACACAATACTCCAGATGAGGCCTCACCAGAGTCTTATACAACTGCAACATGACCTCAGGACTCCGGAACTCAATTCCTCTGCCAATAAAGCCCAGTACACCATATGCCTTCCTCACAGCACTATTTACCTGGGTGGCAACTTTCAGAGATCTGTGTACATAGACACCAAGATCCCTCTGCTCATCCACACTACCAAGTAGCCTACCATTAGCCCAGTAATCCATCATCTTGTTATTCCTACCAAAGTGAACGACTTCACACTTAGCTACATTGAATTCCATTTGCCACATTTCCGCCCAGCTCTGCAACTTATCTATATCCCGCTGTAACCTACCACTTCCTTCCTCACTATCCACAACTCCACCGACTTTCGTGTCATCCGCAAACTTGCTTACCCAGCTTTCAAGTCCTTCCTCTAGATCATTTATAAAGATAACAAAAAGCAATGGTCCCAAAACAGATCCTTGTGGTACACCGCTAGTAACTGCGCTCCAAGATGAACATAATCCATCAACTACTACCCTCTGTCTCCTTCCAGCCAGCCAATTCCTAATCCAAACCTCTAATGTATCCTCAATGCCATACCTCCGAAGTTTTAGCATTAGCCTACCATGGGGAACCTTATCGAACGCCTTACTAAAATCCATATACACAACATCTACTGCTTTACCCTCATCCACTTCCTTAGTCACCTTCTCAAAGAACTCAATAAGGTTTGTGAGGCACGACCTGCCCTTCACAAAACCATGCTGGCTATCCCTGATCACGTTATTCCTACCCAGATGTTCATAAATCTTATCCCTTACCATTCTCTCTAAGACTTTGCCCACCACTGAAGTCAGACTCACTGGCCTATAGTTACTAGGGCTATCCCTACTCCCTTTCTTGAACAATGGGACCACATTCGCTATCCTCCAGTCCTCTGGTACTGTTCCCGTTGACAATGACGACATAAAAATCCAGGCCAATGGCTCTGCTATCTCCTCCCTAGCTTCCCATAGGATCCTGGGGTAAATGCCATCAGGCCCAGGAGACTTATCTATATTCATCCTTTCCAATATTCCCAAAACCTCTTCCCTGCATATTTCCAGGGCATCCATTCTAATTATTTGTGATTCCATATTCACATCAGCAACAGTGTCCTGTTCCTGAGTGAATACTGATGAAAAGTACTGATTTAATGTCTCTCCAATCTCCTCCGCCTCCACACACAACTTCCCACTACTATCCTTGACTGGACCGATACCTACCCTAGTCATCCTTTTATTCTTGACATACCTATAGAAAGCCTTTGGGTTTTCCCTAATCCTACCAGCTAAAGACTTTTCATGTCCCCTTCTCGCTTCTCTTAGCTCCCTCTTTAGCTCCTTCCTGGCTACCTTATAACTCTCAATCGCCCCTACTGAACCTTCACGCCTCATCTTTACATATGCCGCCTTCTTCCCTTTCACAAGGGACTCCAATTCCTTACTAAACCACGGCTGCCTCACAAGGCCCTTTACACCATGCCTGACTGGTACATACCTATCAAGGACACGCAGTAGCTGCTCCTTGAACAATCCCCACATCTCATTAGTGTTCTTCTCTTGAAGCCTGTTTTTCCAATCCACACAACCTAAGTCATGCCTCACTGCATCATAATTTCCCTGCCCCCAGCTATAGCTCTTGCCCTGCGGCGCACGATTATCCCTCTCCATCACTAAAGTAAAAGTCACCGAGTTGTGGTCACTGTCCCCGAAGTGCTCACCTACCTCCAAGTCTAACACCTGGCCTGGTTCATTACCTAGAACCAAATCCAATATAGCCTCCCCTCTTGTTGGCCTGTCGACATATTGTGTCAGGAAACCCTCCTGCACACATTGTACAAACACCGACCCATCTAATGAACTCGAGCTATAGCTCTCCCAGTCAATATCTGGGAAGTTAAAGTCCCCCATAACAACCACCCTGCTACCTTCACTCTTTTCCTGAATCATCCTCGCAATATTATCCTCTACTTCTCTAGGACTATTAGGAGGCCTGTAGAAAACACCTAACAGGGTGACCTCACCTTTCCTATTTCTAACCTCAGCCCAAACTACCTCAGATGGCAAGTCCTCTTCCATCGTCCATTCCACTGCTGTGATACTGTCTTTGACAAGTAATGCCACGCCTCCCCCTTTTTTACCCCCATGTCTGATCCTACTAAAACATTTGAACCCTGGAACGTGCAACAGCCATTCTTGTCCCTGTTCTACCCACGTCTCTGTAATGGCCACAACATCGAAGTCCCAGGTACCAACCCACGCTGCAAGTTCACCTACCTTATTCCTTATACTTCTGGCATTGAAGTATACACACTTCAATCCACCTTTCTGGTTATAGGCACCCTCCTTAGAGATCGCTGCATTATTCCTAACCTCCCTACACTCAAGGTCCTGTACCCTAAAGCTACAGTCCTGGTTCCTATGCCCCCGCGGAGTTAGTTTAAACCCTCCCAAAGAGCACTAGCAAACCTCCCCCCAAGGACACTGGTGCCCCTCAGGTTCAGGTGTAGCCCATCCTTTTTATAGAGGTCCCACCTTCCCCAGAAAGGACCCCAGTTGTCCAGAAACCGGAATCCCTCCCTCCTGCACCATCCCTGTAGCCACGCATTTAACTGCTCTCTCTCCCTATTCCTCGACTCTCTATCACGTGGCACGGGTAACAAACCAGAGACTACAACTCTGTTTGTTCTAACTCTGAGCTTCCAACCTAGCTCCCTGTAAGCCTGTCTGACATCCTCACCCTTCTTCCTACCTATATCGTTGGTGCCAACGTGGACCACGATCTGGGGCTGCTCCCCCTCCCCCTTAAGGACCCGGAAAACACGATCAGCGACATCACGTACCCTTGCACCTGGGAGGCAACATACCAAACGTGAGTCCCTGTCGCCCCCACAAAACCGTCTGTCTGTACCCCTCACTATTGAGTCCCCAAGAACTATTGCTCTACCTTTCTCCACCCTACCCTTCTGATCAACGGGGCCAGGCTCCGTGCCAGAGGCCTGAACCTCGTTGCTTGCCCCTGGTAAGTCATCCCCCCCACAAGTATCCAAAACGGTATACTTGTTCTTGAGGGGAATGACCGCAGGGGGTCCCTGCACTGGCTTCCTCCTCCCACTCCCCCTCACTGTCACCCATCTATTTTGAACTTTCGGAGTAACTACTTGCCTAAAGCTCCGATCTATGACCTCCTCTGCCTCCCGAATGATCCGCAGTTCATCCAACTCCAGCTCCAGTTCCCTAACACGGGTTTGGAGGAGCTGGAGATGGGTGCACTTCTTGCAAGTGTACTCAGCAGGGACGCTAATGGCTTCCCTCACCTCATACATGTTGTAATCCAAAACTGGTTTCCAGGAGTGTTTCAGAGGATTTGAAAATGTGTCTTCGCTGTTCACAAAGGAAGGGAAACAGAAAACTGGAACTATGAAGGTCAGTTAGTCTAACATCTATAATTGGGATAATAGTAGAGTCTATTATCAAGGAGGAAGTAGTAGTAGGACAATTAGGAAAGTTTGACTCAATCAAATAAGTCATATGGTTTCATGAAAGGGAAATTCTGTTTTATAAATTGGGTAAACAGGGAAAGCAAATGGAATGTGGACTTTTAAAGGGATTGAGGATAAAACTGGAGAAGGTTTGCTTGAACCATAGAAGTCACTAGTCAGATCACAGCTGGAATACTGTGAACAGTTTTGGGCCCCTTTGGGTAAAGATATAAAGACATTGGAGGCAGTCCAGTGAATGTTCACTCGGCTGACACCAGGCATGGCATATGAGGAGAGGTTAAGTAGATTGGGTCTGTACTTATTGTAATATAGAAGAATGAGGGGTTATCTTAGTGAAGCATAGATGATTATTAAGAGACTTGTCAAGTCAAATGCAGAAAATCTGTTCTCCATTGTGGGAAAATCTAGGTCCAGAGGGATAATCTGAGAATTAGGGGTTGCACATCTGATAACATAAACGAGGGGGACTTTATTCTGAGGATTGTCAATCTGTGGAATTCTTTACTGAAGAGGCTGGGTCATTAAGTACATTCAAAGTTGAAGTAGACAGAGCTGCAGGATAAGGGAATTACTAAGGGAATTGAAAGATTATGAGAAAAAGTGGAGTTGAGAATTCAGATCACCCACATTCTCAGTGAATGGCAGAACAGCCTTGGTGGGCTGAATATGACTTCTCTTATGACTGAGGCTAGAGACTGCAAATCTGCTGATAAAATGCTCTGTGGGAGTTGACCCTCAAGCTCTTTGGCCATCTTTCTACTGCATTTCTGTTTAATAAAAATATAAAGGCATTGTTGAGTAAACCAGAATTACTGTTTGGTAATGTAAAGGCACTTTTCTATTCAACTCTACAACTATGGAAAGGGCAGGGACAGTTTACTGCATAAAGAAAGGTGCAGGATAAAATTCAGTTGGGCAAGACATTAACAGACTTTATTGTCCCATTTTGAAATTTGGGGGAGGACATGCGATTCGTTTGGGAGAGATCACCTCAGTACTTCCATTGTAGGTTGAATAAGCAGTTTGTCTTTGCCAATGTGGAAGCTAACATCTATTCCTGCTCTCAAAATGACATGGTGGTGAGGCACAGATGCAGTTGTTATTCCAGATATTTACTAGTTGGAATATTACCTTTACTCCCCAGGTGTCATTGACATGATTTCATGCATGAGAGACAACTGTTGTACTTCAAAGTTAAATGCTATTTTGCTTGTGTTGCATTTGAAATGTTATTTAGATAAATAACAATTGAGTGGTCTCCCTTATGGATCTTTGACTACTATACAGTTCATTGCAGGAGGTCATTTTCTGTTTAGGAAGGTGAGCAGACTCAAATTTCATCGAGCATCATGGGTGCAGGTGCTTGCTTGTTTGCCCATTCAAATTAAATTGTGCAGGGATTTTCAAAGAAAATTTAGTGCTCACTGCTAAAGTCACTTAGTGATTATTTTTCTTTACAGATTTGGATGCCTCAGCTTATATCTCCCAGTAGTGTTCAATATTCCCTGATGACTCATTGTGAGCCCACAATAGTAACTTTAACAAACTACATTCGGCACAGTGATTCAGTGGTTAGCACTGTTGCATCACAGCGCCACGGTCCCAGGTTTGATTCCAGCCTTGGGTGACTGTCTGTGTGGACTGTGTACATTCTCCCTGTGTCTGCGCGGGTTTCCTCCAGGTACTCCGGTTTCCTCCGGCAGTCCAAAGATGTGCAGGTTAGATGAATTGGTTATGCTAAATTGCCCATAGTGTTGTGTGCATTAGTCAGAAGGAGATGGGTCTGGGTGGGTTGCTCTTCGGAGGGTCGGTGTGGACTGGTTGGGCTGAAGGGCTTCTTTCCACACTGTAGGGAGTCTAATCTACATTCATGATTATATTGCTGCTCCCCCACAGAGGCACTTGTTCAAAATTAAATGTTCTTTGTGACATCTTAATTTTGAAACTTTCAATTCAACTTTAACTTCATGACTATCAATTTCCAAACTCTTAGGTTGTTTTCACAGTAGGGTCTCCTGAATTTAACAGTTCCTGATTTACAACAACCACCATTCTCTCCCAAATAAGTGTAGGGCATCTACTACACACATTCCTGCCCTACTGCAGGCAATTAGATTAGATTAGATTAGTAATTAGTGACATAACATTTCAGTTTCACTAGATACACAACCCATTGATTGTCCAAAGCAACTTATTTCAATGACTGAGAAGTAAAGGCAGAGAACAGAAAGCTATTCACATGAGGTGAAGGGTACATAATCCTCTTGTTCATATCCTCCAAACATTTATTTTTAACTACTTGATACGGTCAGCCAGAACAACACTGATTTCTCTACATCTGAGCTTAGGAAAGCATATGCCAAAGATACTTCCAAAACGGAACTGGCTGGGTCTGTTAGCTAAACAAAAAAAGACTTGCATTAATGTAGTGTTGATTACACAGCACAGTGGAACCAGTGAAGTATTTCTGAAAACTAATCACTATTGCACTGTAGAAAACACCAATTTCCACACAACAAGTCCCCACAGAAGGCAATGCATTAATGACCATATAAACTGCTTCTGTCATGTTGATTGAGTGGTAATTATCACCCTTACACCAGGGTACGGTTGCCTGCTCTTCTTCAAAACATTGCTATGGGATCTTTGACATCAACGTTTTAAAAAAAGAAGACACAGCATTAGCCCATACAAAAGACTGCCCTGACAGTGCAGCACTCGCTCAATCCTGTACTGGAATGTTATTGATTCTGCCTCTGGACTGGGAATGGAACCTCTAGCCTCTGACAGAGGGAAGGTCTCAAGAACTTGACAGAATCTCCAGTCTTCCTCCTCTTGGCAGATTGATACCTATTTTTAGGAACAGTTGTAGATTATTTAAGCCTAAATCTGCTCTCCAATTATGATTAATCATCCAATTAAACACATTTACAACATGCTATCCCCACGTCTTTTAGTTATTAAACAAAATCAAAATACTGCAGATATTGGAAACGTGAAATAAGCACAGGGAACGCAGGAGAAACTCAGGAGGCCTGGCAGCATCTGTGGAGACTGAAAGAGTTAATATTTTGAATCTGGCATGACTCCTGTTCAGAACTCCTTTATGTCACTAAGAGACTTCTAAATACCAATCTCTACTTCAAATATACTTAATAATAGGTTTTCCACAGTCCTTTAGGGTAGGAACATCCATAGGTTTACAAGAGTAAAAAAGATCCTCGTCTTAACCTACGTAGCTTCACTCTTACTTTTAAAATTGTCTTCTCTGGTTCCAGACTCCCAACTATGTTACCAATATTCACTCTGACTATCCCTTAAAGAATTTATAGACTTCAATGAAATCACCTATCATTCTACAAAAGAGAATACCGTCTTCCCAATTTCTCTTCATAGGACAGTTGCACCATCTCATGAACCTGTCTAGTGAATAATTATTGCACTCACTAATTAAATATATTCTTCTTTAGGCAATGGGACCAAGTAAAGTCTAACCAAGGTTTTATGTAAACGAAGCCAAATTTTAGTATTCCTATACTCCACACTTAGTAGTAAAGACTTACATACCATTAGCCTTTCCAATTGCTTGTACCACTACATATTAGCCTTTAGTGACTTATTATCGAGCACACCCAAGTCCCGTTGCCATAAATAGACAAGATCTTTTCCCTAGAGTAGGGGAGTCCAGAACTAGAGGGTATAGGCTTAGTGTGAAAGAGGAAAGATTAAAAGTGACCTAAGGGGTAACTTTTTCATGCAGACGGTGGGCGTGTATGGAATGAGCTGCCACAGGAAGTAGTGGAGGCTGGTACAATTGTTAACATTTAAAAGGCATCTGTATGGGTATATGAATAGGAAGGGTTTAGAGGGATATGAGCAAAGTGCTGGCAAATGGGAATAGATTAGTTGAGGATATGTGGTCGATCTGGACGTGTTGGACCAAAGGGTATGTTTCCATGCTGTACACCTCTATGACTATAAAAGCCTTCTGAAAATCAAAGTTTACAACATTCAACAATTCCCTCTTAGATACAAACTTGAAGTAGGCCATTTGGCCCCCATTGAGCTTGTCCAACAAAGAAAATGATCGTGGCTGGTTTGTGATAGCACTAGAGAGGCTATGAGGAGGTTCACCAGGGTGTTGCCTGGGTTGGAGAAACTGAGCTATAAGGAAACACT
Source organism: Hemiscyllium ocellatum (assembly GCF_020745735.1). NCBI lineage: Eukaryota > Metazoa > Chordata > Chondrichthyes > Orectolobiformes > Hemiscylliidae > Hemiscyllium > Hemiscyllium ocellatum. The sequence goes on from NC_083408.1 coordinate 40,756,576, forward strand.
AGTTAGGCTTGGATTGTTATCTTTGGAGTAGAGATGACTGAGGGGGTACATGATTGAAGTGTATAAAATTATGAGGGGTATGGACAGGATGAAAAGAGAGCAACTGTTCCCCTTAGTTGAGGGGTGAATCACACGAGGACATAGTTTTAGGATATGGGGCAAGAGATTCAGAGAGGATTCAAAAACACTTTCAACTCAGAGGTGGTGGGAATCTGGAATGCACTGCCTGGATATTTGTATGAGCACTTGAAATATGATAATATTCAAGGGTATGGGACAAGTGCAGGAAATTAGGAATAGCGTGCCTTTAGTTGTAGTTAAATCGGTGCAGACTCAACTGGCTGAAGGGCTTTTCTAGACTGTATGATTCCATTATTTGTTTGTTTTGAATTTCACATTTCCATCTGCTCCCATAATCTTTGAGGCCCATATCCAACAAGAATCCACTTATGTTCACCTTAAATGGGTTCACGAAGGGCAGGTCATGCTTAACTAATCTACTGGAATGTTATGAAGACATTACGAGCACAGTGGACAATGGGGACCTAATAATGTGGTGTATCTAGATTTCGAAAAGGCATTTGACAAGGTGTTGCACAAAAGGCTGTTGCATACAATAAAGATGCAAAGTGTTACGGGCAATATATTAGCATGGATAGAGGATTGGTTAACTAATAGGAATCAAAGAGTGGGGATAAATGAGTGCTCTTCTGATTGGAAATCAGTGACTAGTGGTGTGCCTCAGGGATCAGTGTTGGGCACATAATTATTCACAATAAATTTCACTAAGACATGGTGGCTCAATGGTTAGCTCTGCTGCCTCACAGCACCAGGGACCTGGGTTCAATTCTAGCCTTGGGCGACTGCCTGTGTGGAATTTGCACATTCTCCTGTGTCTGCTTGGGTTTCCTCCCACAATCCAAAGATTTGCAGATGAGATGAATTGGCCATGCTAAATTGCCCATAGTGTTCAGGGATGTAGGTTAGGGGCATTAATCAAGGGTAACTATAGGGTAGGGGAATGGGTTTGGCTGGGTTACTCTTCAGATGGTCAATGTGGGCCGTTTGGGCCAAAGGGCCTATTTCCTCACTGTCAGAATTCTAATTCTAAAATTACATCGATGATTTGTAGTTGGGGACCATGTGTAGCGTGTCAAAGTTTGCAGATGACACTAAGATGAGTGGTAGAGCAAATGGACATAGACAGTCTAAGTGAGTGGACAAAGGTCTGGCAAATGGAGTACAATGTTAATAAATGTGAAGCCATCCATTTTAGTAGGAATATCAGTGAAAAGGACTCTTACTTGAATGGTAAAAAATTGCAGCACCCTCTATGCAGAGGGACCTGGGTGCCCTTGTGCATGAATCACAGAAAGTTAGTCTGCAGGTACAACAGGTCATTAAGGCGGCAAATGGAATTTTGTCCTTCATTGTTAAATGGATGAGTTTAAAAACAGGGGGTTTATGTTGCAGCTGTATAGGATGTTGGTGAGGCCACACCTGAAGCACTTTGTGCAGTTTTGGGCTCCTGACTTGAGAAAGGATGTATTGGCACGAGAGGCGGTGCAGAGAAGGTTCACTAGGTTGATTCTGCAGTTGGAGGTTGGAGGAGATAGGATTATACTCATTGGAATTTAGATGAATGTGTGTGTGTGTGTGTGTGTGTGTGTGTGTGTGGGGGGGGGGGGGGGGGGGGAGAAGGGGAGAGAATCTTATAGAAACATAAAATTATGAAAGGAATGGAAGATAGAAGTAGAGAGGATGTTTCCACTGGTGAGTGAAACTGAGACAAGAGGGCATAACCTCAAGATTAAGGGGAGCAGATTTAGGTCTGAACTGAGGAGGAACTTCACTCAGGGTTGTAAATCTATGGAATTCCCTGCCCAGTAAAGTAGTTGAGGCTACCTCAGTAAATGCTTTCAAAGCTAAGAAAGGTAATTTTTTGAACATTAAAGGAATTAAGGGTTATAGTGAGAGGGTGGGTAAGTGGAGCTGAAGCCACGAAAACATCAGCCATGATCTTAATGCATGGCTGAGCAGACTCAAAGGGTCAAATAGCTTTCTCCTGCTCCTAGTTCTGTTCTTAAACATATTCAACAATCCCAATTTCGCTATCTGAGAGTTCCAAAGAAGGACAACACTCAAAGGATGTTTTTCCTCATCTCTGTCGTAAAAGAAATCAAACAAAACAGAACTTCTGACAGTATCTGTGGAAAGAAAGCAGACAACATGGAGTCCAGTGACACATCTTCAGCATTGATAATGTCTTGATAAAATGTGGTCAGTGTGCTGAAGACCTTCTGAGTTTCTCCAGTAATTTCTGTTCTTATTAATAAAGTATCCCCCACTTCTGCGCTCATCACTAGTGGAGAAATCATATCAACATCCACCTTACTATGGCCATTCAGAATCTTATACATTTCAATCATATTACCCTTCTCATTTATAGACTCCATTGGAAAAGGCTGAAAACGTGTTGCTGGTTAAAGCACAGCAGGTTAGGCAGCATCCAAGGAATAGGAAATTCGACGTTTCGGCATGCCCGAAACGTTGAATTTTCTATTCCTTGGATGCTGCCTAACCTGCTGTGCTTTAACCAGCAACACATTTTCAGCTGTGATCTCCAGCATCTGCAGACCTAATTTTTTATCCATTGGAAAAGGCCCAGCCTGTCCACCTACCTTCATAAGACAATCCACTTATTCCAAGATCAGTGTAATAAGGTGTCTCGGTGTATTTTCATCGAAGACAAAAACTATACGTCTTTAAATATGATCTCAACAATGCCCCGTGCAACACATTACATCCATATATGTTCAATTCCTTGTGATAGTCTATTCGGTGTCTTGATTACATGCTGCAAAATGAATTTCACATTTTCCCACATTACGCCCCATCTGCTAGATCTTTGCACCTTTACTCAACCTATCTGCATCTGTCTGCAGCATGTTTTCCATAGAAGTTTCCATAGAATCCCAACAGTGTGGAAACAAGCCATTCAGCCATACAAGTGATCTTCATAGACTTCAGTGAGGTTCCTCACAGTAGATTGGCAAGCTAGATTAGATTTCATGGAATACAGGGAGAACTAGCCATTTGGATACAAAACTGGCTTGAAGATAGAAGATAGAGGGTGGTGGTGGAGGATTGCTTTTCAGACTAGAGCCTGTAACCAGCAGTGTGCTATAAGGAATGGTGCTGGAGCCACTGCTTTTCATCATTTACATAAATTACTTGGATATGAGCATTGGAGGTATAGTTAGTGAGTTTTCAGATGACCCCAAAATTGGAGTAATGGAGAGCAAAGTACAACAGGATCTTGATTAGATGGGCCAATGGGCTGAGGAATGGCAGATGGAGTTTAATTTAGATAAATGTGAGGCAGTGCATTTTTGAAAGGCAAATCAGGACAGGACTTATTCACTTAATGGTAAGGTCCTCAGAAATGTTGCTGAACAAAGAAACCTTAGAGTGCAGGTACATAGTTCTTTGAAAGTGGAATTGCAAGTAGATAGGATAGTGAAGGCAGCATTTGGTACACTTTATTGGTCACAGCATTGAGTATAGGAGTTGGGAGGTCATGTTGCGACTGTATCGGACATTAGTTAGGCCACTTTTGGAATGCTGTGTGCAATTCTGGTCTCCCTCCTACTGGAAGGATGTTGTGAAACCTGGAAGGGCTCAGAAAAGATTTATAAGAATGTTGCCAGGTTTTGGCGGGTTTGAGCAATAAGGAGAGGTTGAATAGGCTGGGGCTGTTTTCTGTGGAGCATCGGAGGCTGAAGGGTGACCTTATACAGATTTTAAAAATCACGAAGGGAACGGGTAGTGTAAATAGATAATGTCTTTTCCCTGGGGTAAGGGAGTCCAGAACTAGAGGGGCAAGGTTTAAAAGAGGTCTTAGAGACAACCTTTTCACGGAGAGGGTGGTACATGTATGGAATAAGCTGCCAGAGGAAGTTGTGAAGGTACGATTGCAACATTTAAAAGTCATCTGAATGGATATATGAACAGGAAGGGTGTAGAGGGATATGGGCCAAATGCTCGCAAATGGGACTAGATTAACTTAAGATATCTGGTTCGCCTGAAGGATCTGTGTCCATGCTGTCTTTGACTCTAAATCCACCCCGACCCATTCCCCTACCCTTTCTCTGTAATCCTACATTTTCCATAGCTAACGCACCTAACCTACATATTGCTGAACACTATGTGAACCCAAAACTAGAAGGTATAGGCTTAAGGTGAGGTGGTGGTGGTGGTGAGGGGATTTAATAGATACCTAAAGGGCAATGTTTTGACACAGAGGATTGTACGTGTTTAGAACGAGCTGCCAGAGGAAGTGGCGGACGCTGATACAATTACATTTAAAAGGGATCTGGATGGGTATATGAATAGGAAGGAAAGTTTTAGAGGGATACGGGCCAAACACTGGCAAATGGGACTAGATTAATTTAGGATACCAGGTCGGCATAGATGAATTGGACTGAAGGGTCTGTTTCTGTGCTGTATATTTCTATGACTATATGGCACCTTATCAAATGCCTTTAGAATCCAATTTCAGTAAGTCTACAGAATCCCCTTTATCCACATCGTGTTACTCCTTCAAATAATTGATTATTTCCCTTTCACGATCTTCAATTGCCATACTTCTTTAATTTTCAATTTCAACATCTTCTGATGACAGATGTCAAGCTAATTGCCCATCAATTCTTGCATTTACCTACCTTCCTTCTGGAAGAGGTGTTTTTTAAAAAATTTCTTTGTGGGATGTGGGCATCACTGGCTGTCCAGCATTTATTGCTCATCCCCACTTGCCCTTGAGAAGCCACTGGTGAGCTGGAACTGCTGCAGTCCACCTGCTGTGGGTTGACCCACAAAGCCATTAGGGAGGGAATTCCAGGATTTTGACACAGTGACAGTAAACAAATAGCAATATATTCCCTTGTCAGAAATGGAGAGACCTTGGAGGGGAACTTGAATGCGGTGATGATGTTTCCATATACCTGCTGCCCATGCCCTTCTAGAACTAAGTGGTCATGGGTTTGGAGAGTCCTGTCCGAGGATCATCGGCAAATTTCTGCAGTGCATGCTGTAGGTAGTATACACTGCTGCTACTGATCATCAGCGGTGGAGGGAGTAGATGTAGTGCCAATCAAGCAGCTGCTTTAATCATGGATGGTGTCAAACTTCTTCAATGTTGTTGGGGCTGCAGTTATCCAAGCAAGGGAATATTTCATCACACTCTGACTTGTGCCTTGGAGATGGTGCACAGGCTTTGGGAATCAGATGGTGTGTAATTCACCACAGTATTCCTAGCCTCTGACCTGCTGGTGTAGCCACTGTGATTCTGCAGTGAATCCAGTGAGTTTCTGTTCAATGATAACATCCAGGATATTGACAGTATAGGATTTAGTAAAGGCAACAGCATTGAATATCAAGCGCCAGTGGTTAGATTGTCTCTTATTGGTGATCGTCATAGCCGGGCATTTGAGTGCGACAAATGTTACTTGCCACTTTTCAGGCAGAGTCTGGTTATTGTCCAGGTCTTGTTGCATTTGAACATAGACTGCTTCAGTATGAGGATACACAAATGGCAAACTTAGTGCAATTATTAGTGAACATCCCCCCTTTTGACTTTGAGGGAGAGGTGGTCATTGATGAAACTGCTGAAGATGTTTGGGCTTTGGATACTAGTCTGATGAATTCCTGCAGAGATGGCCTGGAGTGGAGATGGCGGACCTTCAATAACCACCATCTTTCCATGTGTCAGAAATGACCTCAACCACAGGAGAGTTTTCCCCAAGATCCAATGATTCCAGTTTTGCCAGGGCTCCTTCAAACCGCATTTGCTTGAATGCGGCCTTGATCTTAAGAGCTGCCACTCTTGCCTCTGCTACCTTTGAGTAGGAAATCTGTCAATTATCTGAAAGTTTTGGTGACTACCACTGCAATTATTAAACTAAGTATGATCTGTCAGGTAGATTTGATTGTGGAGTCTATCTAGTAGAACCATCATCTGGGATCTTTTAAGAGACTTAAGATTGCAACTCACTGTCAGAAGTCACTCTCTCTCACGTTCCCCCCACCATCCATATTCATACATACATACAAGCACACAAAGAGCATCTCCCAAAGCCATCCACAGATTTCTCATCACACTCAGGTCACAGCAACTTTTCAAGCACCAAGATGAATGCAGAAAGCCTCATTTTGAGCATTGCTAGCTTGAACCCAGTGATTACATTGTATTTTCTATACAACCTGACAAATCAAATGTTTCAATATACTATTGTTCAAGTAAATTTACCAACATTCTGTTCAGACGAGCTGTTTGATTTTAGAGACATTTTTTCACTTGTTAGTATATGATAAATATTGCTGGAGAGCACCACACTGACAAAGCTTCATGTCTTGCACTCCTCATAACAAAACCAAGAATGCAAAATTCCAAATGATTATAATTTGGAGGTAAGGGTGTTGGATTTGTTTGCAAGTCAACACCAAATTGGCTGAGACATTATGGAGAACTACAAGCTTCCCAAATAATTGATAACAGGCTTGTATGAACAGGTCACAAACTCAGTATAATTATTTACACTTGCTATAACTGATGCTTAAATTTGTCAGTCAAAAACAATATTACTTCATCAGAAGCAAATCAGAAAAAGGTTCACTAAGATGATATTCAATAATGTATACTGTCTTATGAGCAAAGGTTAAGCAGGTTTGGAATCGATTCATTGGAATTTAGGAAAAAAAGTGATCTTACAGGGTCATATTTGGCAAGGTCAGAGAGGATGTTTCTTATATTGTAGGGGAGGGGGGCTAGAACCTGTCAGCATAATCTCACAGTAAGGTAGAACCAATCTAAGACTGAAATGAGCAGGACAGCTATGGGGTGGGGCGTGCAGAGACCTGCTGCATAGTTAAGACTGAGATTCATCAGTAGGGAATCGAAGGTTTTAGGAAAGAGCAGATAAGTGAAGATGGAGGTGGATTGCCATACCAACTAACTGTAAAGCAGCCTTAAAAAGGACAAAACAACCTTCTCCTGTTCCTATTTCTTGTGGCATTAGTGTAGCTGTTAGTATATGCAGGATTGTTCAGTCAATATTGTACGACCGCAAAATCATGTCACAGTAGATATGGTTAGGATTTTAGAACTGCAGCCTAGATGAATATGCTTTAGTGATTACAAAGCATTTGTAGGCACAGCCTTTTTAAAATTTATGACACCACGCAGCACTGAAGTGAACAGATTCATCATCCCTAGTTTTTCAGCTCCATTTTCTACTTGGCCTTGTAAACTAGGGGTGGCATAGTGGCTAGCACTGCTACCTTGCAGTGTTAGGGACCCAGGTTCAGTTCTACCTTTGGGTGACCATTTGCATAGTTTGCACACGCTCCCAGTCTCTGCCAGGTACTCCAGTTTTCTCCCACAGTCCAAAGATATGCAGGTTAGGTGGATTGGCCATTCAAAATATAGGGTAGAAGGGTGGGTTGCTTTTCAGAGGGCAGAATGGTCTACTTCCACACTATAGTGATCTATGAGAAATGAGGACTGCAGATACTGGGAATCACATCACCTGACCTGCTATGCTTTTCCAGCACCACACTATAGTGATTTACAATTCTAATCAAGCTCAGAGTTCATACCATTTCAATCATGCACAAAATTCAAGAACTTTTAACCAAAATTTCTTTTTTTAAAAAAAGCAAACTGTAGGTAATTCAGCTACTGCCATTCACATCTCTGGCACCATTTTTATTTTGTGACTTGTTCGATTACAGGATAGTTGAATTGGCTATGCTAAATTGCCCGTAGTGTTAGGTGAAGGGGTAAATGTAGGAGTACGGGTCTGAGTGGTATACGCTTCGGGGGGGTCGGTGTGGACTTGTTGGGCCAAAGGGCCTCTTTTCACACTAAGTAATCTAATCCGCTTTATGTCTTAAGCCACTTATTTGAGCTTCCACTCAGACTATCCTTTGTCATTTCCTCTCCTGTATACTTGCTTAAAGCTGGTTAACCTTAACATTTCTAGTTTTCTCCAGACAACTTCCACCAGTTCTTTCAAATTTCAAATATCTGTATTGTTTTTGTCCCTATGAAATCAGCTCCAGCTTTGTAAATGCAATTTCAGCAATAATGCAGGAATTTGAGTTTATAGAAATCCCAAAAGTACTTGAGACCAGGAAATAACTGATTTAGTCACTATAGTAAAATAGGAAACGACAGCCAATTTTTAGTGTGGCTATGTAATAATAATAATAAATTAAAAATCAAACTGCTTAAGTGATACTATTCGATGAATAAGTTAGTGAATTCTCCAGCATTTCATAGTTTGATGGGATCTTTCAGGTTTGCCTGAGCAAATGCTCTGGGCCTCATCTGAAAGAAAGATATGCAAAGGCAAATGGATGTACTTTGTAATACAAAGTTGAACAAGTAATCCTTCTACCCCAGTTGTGACTCCTCAAGCCATTCCAGTTTCTACCTGTCACTTTCTTGGTCCTTATTTTGCATGGACCATTAACGCGAATTCTGAGAACAGGTTTATAAAGTGTGATCGAATAAGAGATTGCAAAGAGGAAGTATTTCCTTTGGTGAAAAGTGCACTGAATTAACACACCTAACTTTAAAACTAAGTTGTCTGGAGGGATCAAAAAATGGTTTCACAAGCAAAGTAAAATAAAAATCACAAGCTGAAGCTAGCTCATCTGAAAATTTCAGGACAAGCAGGGTTACAAGCTGCAGAGAGTGCAAAGAGCCATATACAGATTACCCATTAACTAAACAATGTGGAATAGGCTCAAGGGAGTGAGTGTTCTATTTTGACTTACAGATCCATCCAATATGTGAAGATATTTTAAATCAGTTGAGTTAAGAAGACATTTACACAAATTTCAGTAGAACCTTTTATTTTGGTATTAAAGTACACATAGCAAAATATGTTTTAACAAATGTGAAAAACATGTCCCATCTTGACAGACTCACCCCACCCCCAATCTTTGCTAATTAATAATTGACCTATCTGGAATGTCTTTATGTTTAAGTGTGGCACGAGGAATATAAATTACTTGAGCCCTTTAGTGAGCCAGTGTGTCAACATTCAGAAAAATATAAATTTATATAACGAGGTTCTTTGGGACATGACCACTTAGTATAGAAATGCAAGTTTCTTTACAATGCTACTGGTGCCCACAAGAACTTATGTGCAAATTAGTCATTCAAAAACACTTTCATCAACTCTTGATGCGTTTCAGTATTGTGAAGGATCTGGCCACAAGTATGATGCTTCATCTGAACTGTGCAGTACCTCTCAGGATGTTGGAAACATTCAATATTTGAGGGGAAAAAAAACCTGAATGTGGGTTAAATGCAAAAGGAGTGGCACTAATTGGATTGCCCTTCAAAAGAACTAGTCTAACAGATGTGGGCTATGATGGCAGGAAGATGTCAAGTACTAATGTAACATTTAACTTATTTTTGGCATTCACTTCTAATGGACTGATGATAAAATGGGTGAGAAGGATGATAAGTCTTCTTCATAAATAAATAAATAGCTACTCTTTAGTCCTGGTATGTGTGCACAGATGAACTAGAATTGCTTGGAATAGCAAGTTATTAGTATGCAAGACTTACTGTGACTAACACTTTCAGAAGCCACTGGCAGTGAATTCCCTCCCCCCTCTATTTTAGAAAAGATCAGCCCTCAATGAGCTGAAGTTCATCTTTTGCATGGCTCAATTAAATAGTTTACACAAACTGGTTTATTAAATAAAATGTGTTTTCCTGTTGAGATTTTCAACCAATTGCCCTTTCAGTCCTAACTTACTCAAATCATCAGTAGTTGTTATAAATAGTGCTCAACAGGCCTATCACTAAAATCAACTGCGTAGGAAATACAATCCTTAATCAGCCCCATAATGTGTTCTTAACATGCTCTTACTGAGTAGAGAACGTGATCAAAGATTTAATAACTAACACAAGATCAGAGACAAAGTAGCATTGTTTTAGAGTTGATTAAGCAGAAAATACAGACATAATGGCTACTGATGTCAGAGGTATTTTGTTAAGCTGCAGCTACAGATCCACAATGAACTGATCACATATAGGGTGAGTAATGATTACTGAAAAGATTTTCACTGATTTAGCTGCTTTAAGTCAGAATGAAATATGGACAAAAAGGTCTACTGGATAAGATCAAACAGACTTTGCATGTCACATAAGCGGTGCACCATATGGATGGTTGCAAGAGGCTGTAAGTCTTCCAGCCTATTGGAAGGGTGGTGGGATTCATTTATCACCATGTATGACGTTCATTCTACCTGATGTCCATAATCAATGATATCTAATGATGTCAAAGGAATTGTTCTGATGTGCTAGCTGTTCTTGGACATCAATTTAATGGCTTTCTTCCACATTCGATACAGGATTTTCTTTTGGTGGGGGTTACAAAAACAACCTGGTCAGCTCAAAAAAAGCTGCTTTGCAGAGCACAAGGGAAAACTTTGAACCACTTGCCACATTTTTAAATGCAGAGCAAGTCAACCATAACAAAATCTCATTCTAAATTAATTAAATTTTATTTGGAAATCTGCAACATATATAATACATTCATTTTAACAGATCAAAAGAGATTGAAAAAAATAACAGTACTTTCAGGATGCTGTGCGAAATTGAATACCTCCCTAAAGGACCAATATTAACCAAAACAACTTCCTATGAAGCATTAGCTTGGGTGTTGGAAACTAGCTTCTCTGTATACCCCACCTTTGAAATAGCTACACCACACAGCGTAAAATACTATTTCCTTGGGAAGAATATTTAGCCAAGATCAACTAGTTCAGCAAAGATAAAGAGATGGACCCAAAGAAGATAGAGGAACCTCGATTATCCGATCGAGATGGGCAAGCCCTATTTCGTTCGGAGAACTGATTATTCTGTTAAATTGATTCAATCCTGAGGCTCAGAGTTTTCTATAAAGTCTGCTCCCTGTACAGAAGATAAGGCAGCATTACAGTGCACACCCTGCCCCTCCAAAGCCACCCCTGTGCCCGATCTGGGGCAGCCAGACTGGACACCAAGACTGCTGCTACTGCTTTTTGGGGGTTGGGGAGGTCAGTCATTTAGAGAGAGCGCCTGTGCTCCCAGTCTAGGATTGATCTTGGCAGCACTTTTAAATCACTAAACAAAAGACACGATCAGTGCTGATCACGTCTTTGATGTAATGTTTCTATCGGGACCTCAAGATATCCTTCAGATAATCGATGTTCAAATAATCTAGGTTCCTCTGTAGTATACTTTTAAAACTGAAACATGTTTGTTTATGTTAATGGAAATGAACGGATTTCGTTTAAATTGAAAGCAAAGAAATGCTAGCAGTACTTAGAAATAAAAATGCTGTCTGTTGTTTTGCATGACATCAAAAATTCTACTTCTACCTCATCTAGACATGGGAAACTACAATTTATTCTCGTGCATCTCAAGCATACCAAGAAAAGCACAAATGCGAAGATGCTGATAGTTGTCACACATTCAAATGTTTATGGTAAAGCTACCTGGGAAGATAAAAATGCATTTAGTCAAATACAGTAAACAACTAATCTATGACTATTCGAGCATGACAATTGTTAGGAGAAAAGAAGTGTTTTAAAAATACTAGAGCTATAAGAGAAAACAAGGCAAGATTTTCCCACACTCAAAGAACAATGCACATTCAACATTACAAGATATGGTAACTTTTTAACCCAATTGCATATTGAAGACTTGCTCTGAAACTTTGATAAAAACTTACCTAGCAATTAGAAAACACTGACCATCTGCAAGCGAGGTTTGATAATCATAACTTTGTTGAATATTTATTTAAAGGATGCACAACAGAAACAATTTTATGCAATTGCATTCAATATTACAGATAGATGAAAACGAAAGATCCATTAATGAAATCAATGCAAAAAGAAAATTGCACGTTAAGCAATTAAAGAAATCATTGAATAAAAAAATGAATTTGTAATCAATTCAAAGTTACTTCCAATAACTATACATATGCATTTAAGTAGACAAAGATCTAGAATCCTTTGACAAATTCACCACTTCCTACTTACCATGTACTTTACATCAACTTTCACTCACTTGGGGGTAAAAGTCCACTATTGACAATAACATTTAGTCAGCACTTTCACCAGATGGTGACCGTGAAGGAGTCCGTCTCCTGGAATGGGATCTTGCACGCCCTGCCAACACGGGTGATTTGGATGGTGAAGGGGAGCGGCCTTCCGATTCCTTTGCAGGAGCAGGCGATCGACTACGAGAACGTGATTTACTGCGACTTCTACTCTTTGATCTACTGTAAGACTTGCGGTCTCTGGAACGAGATCGACTGCGAGATCGACTGCGAGATCTGGAAGAACTGCGAGTGCGGGAACGGGACCTGCTGCGAGATCTGCACATAAAATATCAAGTAGGGAGAAACTGTATTACGGTGTACAATCTTTGCCTTAATATCAATGCAGGTGCCTACCCACAAATTATGAAGATGGGAAAGCAATATCTGAAAGTGTACCTGCACAATCCATTCCAAAAATTCAAGTCACAAAGTCCAACCAATATTTCACTGGTGCTACTGCTTTCAAAGACATGGTCTCAAACACTGTTCTGATCAGTAACAATTTCAGCCCTTAATTTCTCTGAATGAACAAAAAAACTCCAGGAAACTGGAAACTCAATTAGAAATGCCTCTATGGTTTATATTTAATATTTACCTGTACTGCTTACGTTCTTCAATCAGTCGAATCCTTCTACCATTAAGCTCAGTGCCAGAGAGCTTATCAAGTGCATTCTTCAAATCACTGTAACAGGCAAATTCTACAATCCTATTAAAGAAAAACAATTATCAGAAAAATCCATTCAGGCTCTGGGGTGGAGTGGAAAAGATATCAGGAAAAATAAGGCCTTTGAGTAGTGCTTCCACTTATGGGTGAGTCTGAACAACAACGGCAGGAAGTGGGGTGAATACAATGGAGCAACTAACAATTTAGGTGAATTGAATAGCATCTTAAAACAGACCAGGATTGTAGAACTCCAGGACAGAGTACAGGTAGTCTGACAAATAGGAAGCATGAGGAAGATGGGGAGATGAACACGGAGGCCAGATGCTAGGACTCTGGAGTTAACTTGTTAGTTTACACATTCTAGGCAAAAAGAATGCCAAGCAAAATATTTGTGTTTTTCCAAAAGTAGCACATATCAATAGTAATAGCTCAGCATCAGACTTCCAAACTACAATATTCAGAGTGGCAAAACCATAGGAGGTACATATATATTTGCTATTTCCTATATAACATATCAATTTACTTGTAAATGAACTAAGAGTGCTGTCTGATTAGATCAATTTCATCTATCCCTGCAAACAGAATTCCCTGGTCCAAAGCTGACTAACATTCATCCTATGTTTATCCTATTATTTAAGAGAATGTAAAACACAAAACCTTAAAGTCTATAACAGAATAGCAATTCACGTTGTGAATCGAATTATCATTGCAAACAACTTCCTAATTTCGATCTTTAATAAGTATGGCAATCTCAAGAAAATTCTTACACACAAGCTCACAGAGAACTAACATTTGCTTAATTTCAACTACCCTAAGGCAAAGCTAACATTCTGAAGACTGGAGTTTAGTGGACATTAGCATTCTCACCAATGAAAATGTGACAAAGTTCAACACATCAGATCATTAACACTTGGTTAAATACAAAACTCAACTCCTACTGACACCTACCCTTCATTGAGTTTGTGCCTGTGTGCATCAGCAAAGGTAACTTCTCCAGCCTGTCTCATAAAATCTTTGAGGTCCTAGGGAAGATCAGATCAGTTATGTAAAACAGAGTATATTAAGAAATGTATTCTATTATTTTCCAATACACAAGATTATTGGAAAAAGTATTTTAAAACAATTCTAATTTTATCAAAATGTGTATTACCTTCCTGTACAATTCCCTAGGCTATGCAACCAGCCAAATGTAATAAGCACTCGCAGAGGTACCACCACGACTGGAGACCAGATGGTGCTCTTCACCACCCACTTGAGCGACGCTATCATTCGATGCGAGCCTTCCCGGACATCACCCTACCTTAAAGGCAGACGCTGGCGTTGCCATGGGAACAAACATTGCTACTCTTGCGCCGTGACCAGGGACTCCTCACCTCACTCCAATCGAGCTTCCAACCAACCCTACTAGCGAATTTCTCCCATTTCTTTCAACCAAGGACCTCATTTTAGTGGGCGCCCAGAACTCGACTTTAGGAAGACACCATTTTCGGGGTGCAGCATGGAACACTGGCATTAACCAAGTGCCCACCATGTAGGTCAGATCACCACACACAGATCTAGATCACCAAATGACAAACGTAGGAGCGGACTGGCATTTCAACTAGGCCCAAGAGACCAAGCCAGAGCGATTAGGAAAACCAACGGCACTCCTCGTCACAAGGCCAACGACATAACGAGAGGCTGGTAAATAAAGTTTTAATACTTGGTTAAACTTTGTAAACATTTAAGCATAAAAACCAAATAATGTTATAATTAAGGCTTTCAAGGTTAACAGACAAATAAGTTAACACTGAGTTAACTATTTCCACAAAAACTAATAGTTCTGCAAATTAAACAATTCACAATCTCCTCAGTACCTGACAATTTAGCTGCAGAGAAGTGTGCAATCAGTACCCCCAGCACCATGCCCAATATCTTTATTGTGGGCATCTTATCTACTTTCCACACCTAGTCAGCTAAGAGAAGAAACTATCCTAGTGAGTAATCATGGGCACAAACCCACAACTCACAGCAAAATACCAGTTTTACTTTTCATCTGAGGCCAACAGGATGAGTCCTGGGACACTCACCAAATCATATTCAAACAAAACAGGGCTGGAGTTCTGAGAACAAGAATTCAAGTCAAAATTAGACATTCCAAATAAGCATTTTTTTCCCACGCCCACCAATCTTGGAAGGCTGAATAAACAAACTGTGCGCAGTACTTAATAACAATGCTTTCACGAACTCAAGAATTACAACTATTCAAACAACAGACTATACTTCATTTAGCCATTTTACAGTAAAGGGAACACTGATCTGGTTTCATTAAGCAATTTGAAAGATTATTCAGATATATCTTATTTACAACTATTACTCTTCCTACATTGCATAAAGCATTGCTAACTCTTTTCTAGGAAGGCTATATACAGTGATGTCACAAACTCCAAAGCCAATTTAGCAGTAGTTCCTTCATAAGAGTTGCAAGTTGTCTGCATTTTTATTTAAAAACATTAAATTTTCATTTAGTGAATGGATGAGCTAATTAATCCAGGACAACAAACGTATGTCAAGTGTGTGCCCTTCACTATAAGTGGATTCTTGACTAATCTTGAAAGCCTGATTCATAGCCAATTGAAAAGGAAGTACCAGTTTCACTTCAAACATTGTCAGCTGTTTACACCACAAAAAGCACCATTTAATGCTCCACATAACCTACCTGCCAGCTAACTCTGGAAGACAAGTTTTCAACAATTACTCTATTTTCTGTACGAATTGGAGGTCCATTTCTGAAAGACAGTAAATGAAAACCATTAATTTAGAGAGTGTGTTGGAGAATTGAGTCTGGAGACAAGTTTTGAAAATGGTCAGCTTGTAACTTTATAATTTACAAGGATGTTGCCACGTCAGGAAGACTCGAGGTATAGGGAGAGGCTGAACAGACTGGAGCATTGGAGGCTGAGTGGCGACCTTATAGATGCTTATAAAATCATGAGAAGCATGGATAGGGTGAATAACTAAGGTCTTTTTCCTCTGGTAGGGGTGTCCAAATGTAGAGGGCACAGGTTTAAGGAAAGATTTATAAAAGGAACAAAGGGGATCTTTTTCATGCAGAGGATGGTGCATGTATGGAGTGAGCTGCCTGAGGAAGTTGTGGGGGCTGGTTCAATTGCAATGTTCAAAAGGCATCTGGATGGGTACATGAATGGGAAGGTTGAGGGGGATATGGGCCAAATGCTGGCAAATGGGATTAGGCCAGATTGGGGGATGTCTAGTCATCACAGACAACTTGGACAGGAGGGTCTGTTTCTGTGCTGAATGACTATGACAACGTATGCTCAGCAGTGAATGCTAGAAAGGACCCTTAATTTAAGTCAACTTTAACAGTGTTAACTAAACAAAATAACATCACCACCCCAAAAGAAAAAAAAAGTACAATCCATTTGTACCAATCTCTCAAATTTGTACTTTCCCTCTCCAAAAATTATTTCTTCAAACCACTGAAAAGCTACGAGGCTCACCTGCCTCCACTACCACCACCACGGGACCAACGTTGGCTGAATCGACCTTGATATCGGCCCCCTCCACGTCCTCCTCTAGGGCGTGCTCTGGCATGTTCAACTGTAACTCTGAAAATATTAAACCATTAATATACAATTACACAATGTATATTAACCAGAAGTAAATAGGTTTTGTATACCTTTCATTGCACAACTCTTTTCCATCCATCTCATACACTGCATCATCTGCATCTCTGTAATCTTCAAACTCCTAAAAAGTAAAGTATTTCCAATAAAGAGAATGCTAAATGAATTGCTATCCTCAATTAGTAGTATACTATACACAAAATAAAGCCAAGACATTTGATGTGACAGAGAAATACATGGTCAATTAGTATTTTTCTACACACTAAATCGATGTTACAAAGTTTTGCCAGTTTTAGCCAGACAAATGCTTCAAATTTGACCTTTCTTATAAACAGTTCCAAGATATGTGAAATTTAGCAAACACTTAGCTGTGTGGTAAGAATAATACTTCTTGCAAATTGTCAAAAATTGGTTCTACAGCTTACCACAAATCCAAAGCCATTCTTCAGATCAATTTCCTTAATTCTTCCATATCCTTTGAAAAACTTTTCCACATTTTTCTCTGTAGCATGAGGACTCAGTCTACCGATGAACACTCGAGAACCCATTCTGAACAACGAACTCTAAAAAAAAAATCCAAGTTGAAATTTGATCTTTCATGAATCAGTGACACATACAACAAGATACTTGAAGGAACCTACAAAGAACATTCAGGAAACAGCCAATGGTGTCAAATTGCAGAAAAGCTACTAAAATTGCAAATTGTAGTTTCAACTTCAATAAACCTGTATATCTATGAGTTACTTCGCCTCTAGAGGGCAGAGCATGAGTATCAGATGGCATAACTATAAATTTTAATTGATTACCATGCTGCTGGGACTTCAATAGTTCCACATTAAACATGTCAGAAACTAGTCAAGAGCAAACGAACATTTTCAGAAAATAAAACTAATCATTTTGGAAAATTCAAGGCCCTGAAAATAAAAACAGGTTTCAAAATTCATATCAAGTGTCCCTGCAGTGTGAACAGGTTATTGGCTCAACAAGTCCACACCCACCCTCAGAACAGTATCCTCCCAGACCCACTGTCCTACCCTAATACTCTGCATTTCCCCTGACTCATGAACCTAACCTACACATCCCTGAACACTAGGCAATTTAGCATGGGCAATTCACCTAACTTGCACATTTTGGAATGTGGGAGGAAACCAGAGCTTCTTGAGGAAATCTGCAGACACAGACACTCTACAAAGACAGCTGTCCAAGGCTGGATTCAAACCCAGGTCCCTGGTGTCGTGAGGCAGCAGTGCTAACCACTGAAAAATCATTCAATATGTTTAAGGCTCAGAACCTATTTATAACTAACACCACCACTGACATACTGACGCAGAACAAAAAAACAAATGGTTTCATAGTATGCAAGTCACTAAAATGACTTAAATAACATTTCAAGAGAAATAATCATTTTAAAAACAGAGCACTCATGGCTACTATTTTAAATCCACTAGTCACACCAGCAGGCTATCGATTTGCACCATATTGATCAAATATGGAAGCAAAATGCTCAAATTAAAAATGCTGGAAATATTCTATCTCCCTGCACACTACTGGACCTGAATGTTAACATTTCAAGTCCTTGACAAAGAAATAAATATTTTAGCTCTTACAAATAGTCATTTGCAATAATCGGTGAAAAGGAATAAGACATTGACAGGTCTTTGAAAATGAAGAGCATGGAGATAGTGTACAAGGCAGCAGGAATCTGTCTTTTGACAAAAAATAAGACGCTAATTAGAAAATCACATGCACTTGTGACTAACATACACTGAAGCCACTGAACATGGAGAACTATACATGCTACATTTCCAGTTTGAGGTGCCAGGAATATAAATGAAATTTTAAAACTCTGAAGACCGTAAACAGCTGTGTCAAAACATCCAAAGATTTTCTGAAGGGTCAGACCCGATTTGGAAACATTAACTGTTTCCCAGCTGACCTGCTGGTGTTACAGGAGTCAGGGTCATACAGTGGGGAAACAGATACTGGAGTCCAAATTAAACTAGCCCAACCTGCCTATGCTTGGTCCACATCGCTTACTCAAACACTCTGCCATCCAGTGAAGCCAGCAGCCGTCAATCCAACTCTGCACGATGCCCACAAACGTGACTCTGGACCGACCCTCAGACTAAATCTATCATTGGCGTCCACGTAAAGTGATGGACCATTAGTATTTTAAAGGGTGTACCACGCTCTTAGATCGATCTACCGTATCGCAATAGATTAGATTAGACTTACAGTGTGGAAACAGGCCCTTCGGCCCAACAAGTCCACACCGACCCGTTGAAGTGAAACTCACCCATACCCCTACATTTACCCCTTACCTAACACTAGGGGCAATTTAGCATGGCCAATTCACCTGACCCACACATTTTTGGACTGTGGGAGGAAACTGGAGCACCCGGAGGAAACCCACGCAGACACGGGGAGAACGTGCAAACTCCACACAGTCAGTCGCCTGAGTTGGGAATTGAACCCAGGTCCCTGGCGCTGAGAGGCAGCAGTGCTAACCACTGTGCCACCGACAAATAAGGTGGGGGGTGCAGACACTGCAACCCGGTCTTTTGGAGGGAGGGTGAGAAGGACAGGCCGGCCCAGCCCAGGAGGGGCCAACAGTCACAAGGCGGCGGTTCACGACTCCCAGAAAGACCCGTCTTTACCGTTTAGGGCCTCGCCTAACCCCCGCATTACCAGGCGGCCCCTCCCCAAACCAAGCGGCCAGCTCTCGGCCTCAATTTCTCCTCCTCCTCCTCCTCCCCACCCACCTCCAAATAAATAAATAAGTTAAACAAGCTAGTTAAAAAGGAGCACGGCCTCGATTACATTCCCTGCCTTCCCTTCCCCCCTCCTCCTCCTCAAAACAAGAGCCGCGATTCACCTCACACCCCCGCGCTCGCCGCCAGAACCAAACAGAGTAGGCCGCGGCCTCTCGATCTCTCCAACAGCCACCTCCTTCCTCAAACCGCAAAACCTCCCCCCACCCAAAAAAAACACCCAACCTTGGGCTCAGCTTTCCATTTCCAAAAAAAAAGAAATAAATGAAGGGCCAATCCCCTCACGGAACAAATGAGCGCTAACGTCTGTCTGTCCTCCCCCCCCCCCGTGGCCGGTGGCCCGGACCCGGCTCACCCTCAGCCCTCACTCACCAGGACACTCCGCGACAATGACGCAGTGAAAAATAAAATCCCTTCACAAAATGGCCGGCCCCTGACCGCCGCGTGACGTCACTTCCGCCACCCACCCGCACCGCGTCGTCGGCCCGACGTCACTTCCTCCTCTCGACCTACCACGCCGCCGCACTCAACCTGCCCCAGATGAAATCATCACTTAATCCGCCCCCCTCCCCCCATCCAAATCCCATGTACTGAAGGAAGTGCGCCACATTTACCTGCTTGACTAATATTTACCTGTGATTTGGAGGTGCCGGTGTTGGACTGGGGTGTACAAAGTTAAAAATCACACAACACCAGGTTATAGTCCAACAGGTTCAATTGGAAGCACACTAGCTTTTGGAGTCTTGCTCCTTCATCAGGTACACCTCGGAAAGCTATAGTGCTTCCAACTAAACCTGTTGGACCAATACTTACCTGCTCTCCCAGCAATGTGGTTGACATTCGGTTGTATCACACTGCAACATCAACTCAAGATTAAGCTGGTCAGCTCAGCGCAGAGCAAAGTTCAGGATAAGTAGATGTGAGGCAGAAAGAGCACAGCAGGTCAGACAGCATCCGAGGAGCAAGAAAGTCCTGAGGGAGTGTTTCGGCCAGAGACATTGACATTTCTGCTCCTCCGATGCTGTCTGACCTGCTGAGCTCTTCCTACCTCACCTCTATTTAGTCTTCCAGCATCTGCAGTCCTAGACGCACCCTACCCGAGCATTCCTGCGTACGTTTCCTGGCTCACATCTGACGATTTGTGCCTCTTTGGGACCTAGAGCTGACTGGCTGAGCAACAACTTGAAGCTCACTGAATTAGATTTAATTCCAAATGGTCTGATTCCTCCAGAACCTTCACTGGGTGTGCGCTGAAAGACTTCACATTGAGAGCATCATGTCAAATGTAGGCAAGGAATGATTAGCATTGCACAGGCCGGATTCCTCCATCACTGGATATGTTCTGGGAGAACTCATTATTGACACAAGATCCCATTATAGACAGAGGAATGTCAGTCTTTTAAGACTGCTCTGCCACTCATTTTGATCTTGCGTTTCTTTTGATCCCTTTAGCCTCAAGTGCTATTTCCAACTCATCATTGAAATAAATGAGACATCATGTCAAACATCAGCAAGGAATGACTATCACCCTCCAAAGTGCCTCAACTGATACTATCTCTATAACATTGGCAAAGATCAAGAACATATCTACTACAGTGAATTCTGCAATAGTTTGTCTGAAAACCAATACAGGAGAACGTACTTGAACTCATTCTTATTTATCTATCAGTCACAGAAGCATAGATCTGTGGTAGGAGCGACCACTTCTCAGTGCTTTTAGAGGCCACCTTCAAATTGAAGACATCATCATTGTGACCTCGAATATACAAGGTACCAAACAACACCACTCAGCATGATGCAGCTAGCAAATGTCTGGGGAGGACCATAATGGTCACAGGGTGGTGGCAAGTACTGATGTCAATGTTGTGTGTAACCATTGTAATGCAGAACACATAAACATCCTACACTTTATTGGGGGTGTGGAGAGTGCCTTGAAGTCTATCTCCACAGACCTTTTTCTGCTGTGTGGTAAGTAGCTCACAATAAAGATCAATTTGTGCTGCTGAGCATTGGATTAATATCCCTCTAAAATCCTTCTTCAGAAATTGGTACTGCAAGTAGGATACTCCATCAGTCTGTGACCAATAATGTGGGTTCTAATTAGATAAGTATGTTTCACACTGCCACCTTTTACCAACCTTGTAGTCAGTCCTGGCTGTAATTTGCAGTCCAAAAAGAATTGAGAGGAAAGGGAGTTGTGCCATGTGAGGTAGACAATCGACAGACTCCTTGTTCACCCCAGAGATGATGAAGACCCCCACAATTGAACAGGGAGACCAAAATCTGCACCAGGATGGGTAACAGCCCCACAGCTAAACAAGGAAAGGACAGTGACCCCACTTCATCCTGGGGAGTGAAGAGCCCCACAGTTGAACAGGGAGAGTAAAATCGGCACCGGGGATAGGAAAAAACCCCACAATGGGATAGAAACTAGCAAAAAGCCCTACAGCAGGATACTATTACGCAAAAAGAGCAAGAGGGATTACAAAGAACATTGGAGTTTGCAAAGGGAACTAAGGAGTTTAAGAAGTGAAAAAAAAGTACACCCACCTTAAACCTGGTTAATGTGTCAGGAGGAGGGTCAAATGCAAAACATTTAGGAAGGAGAAAGGAGAGGACTGAGGGACACCTTGGCTGGAGAGCAAAAAGATGCCCCTACCACTTTGATGAGACCAAAATATTCCATGCCAATAGTCTGTCTCCTCTAATATCAGTGATTGTCCCAGTTGTATATTTTCTTTATCCATCGAACTGAGTATCACATATATAAGTTTGGGAAACTGTGAGGAGTAGCATTTTTTAATTGAGGTTATCACTGACATATTTGAAAATGCGACCTGCAGATAGTTTAATGGAAAAGTGAGGCTAATCAGCAGCAGCAGCTGTATTGGAAATTGTAGAATGATGCAATAGTAATTAAATGTGCCCTTGATAGACTTTTTCAAGAGGCTATGAAAGGAACAACTGAGTTACAAACTGTGTGTAATAAATTAGCCAATGGTGCCCATTTGTGTGCTTTACAGCCAAATAAAGAAAATAGAAAGGCACAGGAATTGGGAAAAGAATTGCAAGTTTAAAATGATGACCAACAGGAAAGCAGAGAGTTGGAGTCCTGAGTTGCATGTAGACCCAACATTGCAAATGGACAAACTGAATATGGAGGTTGAAACTGATGATGAAATGGGCTCCTTATTTGAAAGAAAAAAAGCAAATCATGCTTGACAGAAATCTGTGGATACAACTGGGTTATCTTGCAAAACCTTGAGAATGGGCCATTTTTAGAATAAAATAATAACAGGAAAAAAAAGTGACACCATCAAATAGAAATAGGAAAGACTCATCGAGTTAAATGGAATGTATCCAATGAAATCAAGGTGTAGATATAATTAGATAATTAACAACTTTCTCTTAGAAATGAAGAACTTAAGCGCGTACAAGAAAAATTTCTGATTATGTGGATGCACCCACTAGAGAAGGAGCAAAACTTGACCTTCTCTTGAGAAATAAGGCAGGGTAAGTGACTGGTTATTAAGATTAGATTACTTGGAATTGAGAGACAGCTAGCCATTTGGATACAATATTGGCTTGAAACTAGGAGACAGAAGGTGGTGTCGGAGAATTGCTTTTTGAACTGGAAGCCTGTGACCAATGGTGTGTTACAAGAATTGGTGCTGGGTCCACTGCTTTGTCCTTTTAAAAAATGATGTGGATGGGAAAATAGGAAGGAGAGTTAGTAAGTTTGCAGATTACACCAAGATTGGTGGTGTAGCACCAGGAGGATAGTAAAAGGATCTTTTGTGGTGCAGTGGCAATATCTCTACCTTTGAATTGGAGGCCGGAGTACAAGTATTCCAGGTGTGTATAATAAGGGTTAACAGATTAATGAGAAAATAAATCTCAAACACACTGATGCAGATTGGGTTTTGCTAGAACCCTTTAGCACCCTGACCTCATTTACAGCTTTGATCTAAATGTAGACAAATAAACTGACTTCAGAAATGGTATGAGAACGGCTGCCCTTGATGCCAGGCATCAGAGGAGCCATTGAGTAACACAGCATGGAAGCAAGCCCTTCAGTTTAAACTGGTCCATGCTGACCATTCAGCTAGTTCCAATTACCTGCATTTGGTACATCTCCCTCTGCAGCCTTCCCATCGATGCATCTATTTAAAGTTTTTAAAATGTTGCTATAGTACCTCAACCATTTTCTCTGGGAGCCCATTCTATACACCACCCCATGTATGAAGTTGCTCCTCAGGTTCTTCTTAAATCTTTTCCCCCCTCACCTTAAACCTAATCGTCATCCCTGGGCAAAAAAGACTATCTGCATTCATCCTTCTATACCCTCATATTATACACCTCAATAAGGCCACATCTCATTCTCCGACATTCCAAGGAATAAAATCCTATCCTGGCCACCTTCTCCCATAACTTGGGCCTACAAGTCCTGGCAACATCCTTCTAAATCTTCTTTGCACTCTTCCCAGTTTAACTACGATTTTCCTCTAACAGAGTGACCAAAAATGTGCACAATATTTCATGAGCAGCCTCACTGACTTATACAAATGTAACATAACAGCCCACCTCCTATACTCCAAAGCCTTAACTGATGAAGGCCAGCACGGTAAATGCCTTCTTCATCACCCTGTCTATCTGTGACACCACTTTCAAAAAACGATGTACTTGTATTCCTAGGTCCCTCTGTTCCACAACACTCCTCAGGACCTTACTATTTACTGTATAAGTCCTTCTTTGGTTTGACTTTCCAAACTGCTACACCTCACACTTAGTCAGACATGTACAGCATGCGAACAGACCCTTTGGTTCAACTCATCCATGTCAACAAGATATCCTAAATGAATCTACTGCCATTTACCAGCATTAGGCCCACATCCTTTTCATACTTCCTATTCAGACACCCATCCAAATTTTTAAAAAAGTTAAATTGTACCAGCCTCCACCATTTCTTGTGGTAGCTCATTCCATTCATACACATCTGTGTGAAAAAGCTCCCCCATAGATTCCATTCGAATCTTTCCCCTCTCATCCTAAACCTATGCCATCAAGTTCTGGATTCCCCCACCTCAGAAAAAAACCTTTTTTACTTACCCTATCTATGCCCCTCATGATTTTATAAACCTTGATTAAGTCACTCCTCAGCTTCCGATGCTCCTTGAAAACTGGAGCAGCCTATTCAGCCTCTCCCTGTAGCCTGAACCCTCAAACCATGGCAACATCCTTGTAGATTTTACCTGTAATACTTCCAATTTTCACAACATCCTTCCTATAGAAGGGAACCCAAAACTGTACACAATATTCCAAAAGTGGCCTAACCAATATCCTTTACAGCCTCAACATGACCTCTTCTGTTTGGGCTTATTTTCCCAATTTAACAGCATGCATTTGGAATAGGCCAGACCCCCTCACAATATTTTAAGGTAGCCCAGACTTTTTCTTATTTTAAAGAGAGACATAGAGTAGGTACTCCACATGTGATGCAGCTGGTCAAACCACTCAGCTTTCAGCAAAACTGAATTTATTTAAACACCACAGTTGAAACACAAAATAAAATATAATTCAGAATAATTTTACTATTGGAAATTTAACTGACTCGATACAGCCACTTAACTAAGGAGCTGTTCCAATTTCCATAACATCCCAGAAACACATGCCTTAGCAAAAGGTAAATTCAATCTCAGGTTTTTACAGGCAGGAAAGGTTTCAGGGAGAGAAGCCAGTCGAGAATCATCTGACATATGGAACCTTTTTGCATTGTGACAGCTTCTGCTACAACTAAACAAAACTAGAAAAAACCTGAACTGGAAGAATTGGTCACTCCCCTACCATTGTTAAACTAAGTTTAAAATCACACAACACCAGGTTATAATCCAACCTGTTTAATTTGGAAGCACTAGCTTTTGTAGCATTGCTCATTCATCAGGTAGTACTGTTCCAGAAGCTAGTGTTTCCAAATAATCCTGTTGGACTATAATCTGGTGTCATGTGATTTTTGACTTTGTCCACCCCAGTCCAACACCAGCTCCTCCACATCACTGTTAAACGAGGCATTTCCAGACATTTCAACACCTATCTTTATGACTTCTCGGAAAAAAAACCCAAAGATAAAATAACCTTGTTAAGGTGACATCATCATCGCACAAGAGCGGAACTTTGCAAAGTAAGAAACGTATTCTAAGACATCAGGTTCTTCAGGGCAACTCATCTTTGTTATGTGCAAACACTTGAAAATTGGAGTGCAAAGATTTTACTTGCAACTGAAGAAAGTCAACAAGGACTGGAAAGTGACTTTGGTCATTGAATGCTATTTCTTTTGTAGCTTCTGGTACTTAAGTTGCTCTGAGCTCTCCTTACTTTTACATGCAAAGATATATTATGAAGTAGCTGCGATACTAAAAGTCCAAATTTGGGAAGCTGAGTGAGGAATATCAAGAATGGCTGACTACAAGAAAACACTCATTCAATTTATTTCTTTGCTGAAGTATACTAAATGTGTGTCACGAGCACTCGAACCACTCTTACGCAAAGACATAACCACAAGTCCAGATGGGAAAAATGACCATTCCGAAGTGTTAAATTTGCAATTTTTATTTCAAGAAAAATCAAATGCCAGATTTCCCACAGGCTAAGTATTAATGTAAATTCAGTTGCATTTTTAAAGTAATATTAATTGAACATAAACAAATTTTTTTGAAAACTACAGCTTATGTAAATAATAATTCCAATTTAACTCCAATAATCTCAAGCAATCTGACCCCGAGTAAAATGCATTAAGTTTCAGATAGTGATATTTATTCCTTTCTACTTAAATCAGTTTTATTTTGGTAAAAGTCCCCTTTTACTATATTAATTTTCAGTATACACTTAGTCAGCACTCGCAACAGAAGGTGACCTTGACACTGATCGAGAACGCGAGCGAGAACGAGATCTTGGTCGCTCCAATGAAGGAGATTTGGATGGTGAAGGTGAACGAACTTTTTGTTCCCTGACAGGGCCACGAGATCTACTGCGAGAACGGGATTTGCTGCGGCTTCTGCTCTTTGACCTACTGTAGGATTTGCGGCTTCTGGAACGAGACCGACTACGGGATCTGGAAAACGAACGGCTCCGCGAACGGGATCTGCTGCGAGATCTAAACATCAAGGGGAAATAAATGCCCATTTTTACAACATTTCTCAACTGTCATAACAAAAACTGATTTATATGAGTGTTTGGACACTTGAATTGATTTCAAAAGTGACATCAACACTTTGCTCCTGTCAATATGACAAAAATTTGAGATTTAAAAAAAACCTTTTTGCCACCTCCCTGCTAAACTATACAAACGCAACCTCCCATTATGTCAGTTAGACAATTCTTCAGCTGACACACTTGAAAGACAGTGCTTCAAGAATTTGCTATTCTTGCAAAATTCACATTCTTAAATTTATACTTCAGCATATTAAACTGGTTTGGGCCCCTTGCTGAGGTATTTGTACCATTGATAACCACAGATCTTAATATTTTAAGAAAAGTGGGAAGGAAAAGCTAGGGAACTAAGGACCAGTGAACCTGACATCGCTGGTGAGCAAGTTGTTGAAGGGAATTCTGAAGGACAGGATTAACATATTTGGAAAGGTGAGAACTGATTAGGGATCGTCAACATGGCTTTGTGCATGGGAAATCATGTCTCATAAACTTGATTTGAGTTTTTTTGAAGAAGTAACAAAGAGGATCTATACGACTTCAGTAAGGCGTTCAACAAGATTCCTCCTGATAGACTGATTAGCAACATTCGATCTCATGGAAAACAGGGACCAGTACCCACTTGGATACAGAACTGGTTTGAAAGTAGAAGACGGAGGGAGTGGTGGAGAGTTGCTTTTCAGACTGGTAGCTGATGACCAGTGATGTGCCACAAGGATTGGCGCTGGGGCCACTGCTTTTGTCAATTATATAGATGATTTGGTTGTGAACATAGGAGGTATATTTAGTAAGTTTGTAGATGACACCAAAATTGGAGGTGTAATGGACAGCCAAGGTGGTACCTCAGTACAACGGTATCTTGATCAGATAGGCCAATGGAGTGGAAGATGGGGTTTAATTTAGATAGATAAGAGGTACTGCAGTTTGGCAAGGCAAATCAGGGCAGGACTTGTACACTTAACATTAAGGTCCTGGGGAGTGTTGACGAAAACAAAACCCTGGAGTGCAGTTTCATAGCTCCTTGGAAATGGAGTCACATGTAAATAGAATAGTGAAGGCTGCATTTGGTATGCTTGCCTTCATTGGTTTGTGCATTGAATATAAGAGTTGGGAGGAAATGTTGCAGCTGTGCAGAGGAAATTGCTTGGGCCACTTTTGAAATATTGTGTGCAATTCCGGTCTTCCTCCAATAGGAAGGATGTTGTAAAACCTGAAAGGGTTTAGAAAAGATTTACAAGGACGTTGCCAGGGTTGGAGGGTTTGGGCCACAGAGTGTGTCTAAATAGGCCGTGGCTATTTTCCATGGAGCATTAGAGGCTGAGGGACAACCTCAAAGCGGTTTATAAAATCATGTGGGACATCAATAGAGTAAATAGAAATAGTCTTTTCCCGGGGCTGAGGGAGTCCAAAACTAGATAGCATAGGTTTAAGGTGAGAGGGGAAAGATTTAAAATAGATCTAAGGGGCAACTTTTTCATGCAGAAGGTGGGCATGACTGGAACAAGCTGCCAGAGGAAGTGGAGGAGGCTGGGAGATTTACAACATTTAAAAGGCATCTGGATGGGTTTGGAGGGATGTGGGCCTAATGTGACTAGGTTTATCTAAGATACCTGGTTGGCATGGACGAGTTGAACTGATCTGTTTTGGTGCTATAATCTCTATGGCTCTGACTGAAACTATATAGTTCTGATTTGTAATAATGGAAGCTGTGACGACTATGTGACACTTACCTATGTTTAGGTTCCTCAATCAGTCTGATCTTTCTTCCATTTATCTCTGCGCCAGAGAGTTTATCAACAGCATTCTTCAAATCACTATAGGAGGCAAACTCAACAACCCTAAAAGGAGAAATGACATTTACAATTTTACTTTTGCCAATTTGAACGCTACCTATCTGTTATTTTGATTAAGCAGCTGAATATGATGCAGTGACACTCCATTTGTACCGTAGAACTGGAATCATGCTGCAGGAAGTAAACCACACACATTTCCAAATACGATACGGTCATGTCAGAAAGAGTGTGATAAACTGTTTAGACTTAATGTTATTTTCCAGGACAAACGAAAAATGTCAGAAGATATTACACACAAACTATAATATTTTCAAAAATAAATCCAGCAGCTTAGATTTGGATACAGCAACTATAATGAGAAACATTTTATAGGCACATCATAGATTTATCAGACAAAAAAGAAAATAAGTCCAAGACCAACTAACTAAACATTTACTTAAAGCGTGGGTTATAAAGAAACACAAGAGATGCCGTGCAGATGAGGTTAAGTTCAGGCCATAAGGCTTAGGTGGTCGATGACACAGCCAGCAAAAGAGTGCACAAGAAGCTACAATCGGAAAAGCAGAATCTTCTGGAACATTAAATGGCTAGACTATTTTGGCAGACTGAAAGATTTAGTGCTGGGAGTCAGATACGGTGGCGCAATTAACAAAGCTGGATGTAATCAGCATGCATGTGGGACTCTGTTCCTTCAGATCATGTTTCCAGCAACAGCATTTAGATGAGATTACATCAAAGTTTGCTGTCAAGTAGTACAGAAGGTTAACAAGCGCTGTAAATCCTGGTGTTACTGGTGTAAGCTTGAAAACAATTTTGACCTCATGTACAAAGATTAGTTTATTGCGCTGAGTACAAATCATCAAATTCTTACCAAACAAAAACAGAAATTACTGGAAAAAACTTCAGAAGATCTGGCAGCATTTGTGAAGAGAATCTAGTGATCCTTCTTCAGAATTTCTGTTTTTCAGATTTTCAGGACGTGTAGTTCTTCATTTTATTATAGCAAATTCTTCCTATGTGACTAACAAGTTTGCTAATACATCAATTCATTAATTTCTTTGTTTAACTCACCCTTCATTCATTTTGTGCCTATGCGCATCTGCAAATGTAACTTCTCCAGCCTGTCTCATGAAATCTTTCAGATCCTGTGTGAAATCACAATTGTTATGTAAAACAAGCCATATGCACACTTAGTCAGTCATTTTCAACGAGAAAGTTACTACAAAAGAACCAAAGCTAATTTCATCAAAATTTATTACCTTCCTGTACAATTCCCTAGGCTAGTCAACCAGGCAAATGCAAGAAGAACTTGCACAGGTACCACCACGACTGACGACCCGATAGTGCTCTTCAGCACCCACTCGACGTGAGCCCTCCCGGATATCACCCATCCTAAAAGGTAGGTTTTGACGGTGCCATGGGAACAGGAATTGCTAAATCTTGTGTGGTTACCAATGGCTCCTCACACTTCAAAATCGAGCTTCCAAACAACCTACTAGCGAATTTTTTTCATTCAATCAAGGACCTCTCATTTTAGAGTCAGCTCTCAACTCGACTTTAGGACAACTCGTTACCAGCATTTTCAGAGGCGCAGGAACGGACCCCGGCACATAAGCTAGCGCCCACCAATGTTGGTCAGACCAGCATAATACAGATCACCAACTGATTGAAACGTAGGACTGGCAATTCAACTAGGCCCATCAAGAGACCAAGCCAGAGCGATTAGGAAAACGTCACTCGTCACAAGGCCAACGATACGAGAGGCTGGTAAATAAAGGTTTTAATATTTGGTTAAAGTTTGCACATAATTCAAACAAACCAAACAAAAATGTCACATTTAAGGTTTCAAATAAGTAAGCAATTTAGACAAATTACATCATCTGAATGTCAACACTCCTAGAGTTGCAGTACTTAATGAAAGTTTTTAAATGGACAAATGAAAATTTAGTTCAGTATCGTGCACCTTTTATTGCCTCTTACTACCGTCCATCCTTCCCTAGTGCAGTTTTGAAAGAGGCAAAGAATCTGGGTACATTGTGAGCCAAGCTTCTGTGCAGTTAGCTCAACAACCCTCACCAATATTTTTAAATTAAAAAATCATCTATTTTAAAAGGGGAAGTGTGTGCACCAAATGGTTCAAATTTTATGATTTCAATTTGATTTATGTTAGACTACCAAGCATCATTTAGAAAGGAAGAAAAAAAATCATAACACCAATTTCTGACTAACAGCAACCTCTGTGAGAAGCATGAATACTGGCAAAACAGTGTCAAGATGGGGCTTGACTGCAATAAACACCAAGTAGAATTGATTGCCAATGGTCACCATCAAACCTTACATAAAAATAATTGTAACTTGGTCAGGGTTTTGGAGAATCAGTGCTCTCCATACGATTATACCAGCACAAGATACTGCCTTCAGAACAGTTCTCCTGGCAAGTTTTCCAACAAGCGTTTAAGTCATGATGTTTCTGTAGTTTTCCTGATTACACTACTGGAAAGACAATAACACAGATTGGCTAGTATGATCTGTAACAGCTCCATGAGATACATAATTTCATGATATTCCTCTTTCTAGAAGAGGAACACATTGTTCATCTGTCACTCTGTTTACAATCCATTATTAATATCCCATGTTCCACTCAGCTTCTGTATTTAACATCACTTGACATAGCGAGTTCCACCACATTCTAATAGGGCAAGACACATTAGAAGTTTCAATAGCTGGTATAGTGATGCTAATTTTCTCACAACTATCAAAACAATAGTGCAGGATTTGAGCTACACTTTAATTGAAGTTGACAGTCCCACTACACAGGTCGTCACTGGTACTATGTGGAGCCATACCCCTCCACTTATTGCTGTGAAATCTCAGCTAACCTTGAAAGTACTTTGTGTGTTGAATTACAATTCAGCTTAAGAGGTATTATGGCAACTGAATTATGTGATTCACTGCTATGTGTAACATACCTGCCAACTAACTCTTGAAGACAAATTCTCAACGATCAATCTGTTCTCTGTACGAATTGGAGGTCCATTTCTGGGAAAAAAAAGACAAAATTGCATTAACTGAGATTCACAACTGTGTTAAGGAATATCATGTTAAATTCCAGCGGAATTTACTCTTTATAGAGCAAACAGTCATCAATTTTCCTCATATTATATATCAAAGAATGTTTAAGATGATAATCTGGTACCAATTTACTCACATGAGCATTAGAACCTCAAAACAAAATTACTGGAATATGAATTGTGGATGCCTGCAGACACAATCGACACAAATGCATAGCAGGTGTCACTGGTGCAATTTCAAAATTTGCAGACAAGACAAAACGCGAAGTTGCCTTCCACGCAGTGAATTGGTCAAATTGGCAGATGAAGCTCAATGCAAAAACGTGGGGAAATGCATTTTGGTAAAGGCAAAATATCAGGGTGAAACACAAAGTCTCAGATGCATGGTGACCTGTGTGTACATATGGACAGATCACTGAAAAGGGCAGGAAGATGGAGATAGAAGTTAATAAAGCAGAGAGTATATTTTACATTATATAGCATGGAATATAAAGGCAAGGAGTCCACACTCTACATACAGAAGTCACATTGTTAGACTATTATTGTGTACAGTTCTGGGCGGTACACGATAAGAAGGATGTAAATGCTTTGGAGAAAGCCCAGAAGTGAGTTTTGACTACAATAGTTTCGGAGATAGGAACCGTCCGTTGATAAGACTGTTCTACTTTGAGAAATGACAAAGGGGAGATGAGAGAGATAGGGAAGAGAGCAAGCGAGAGAACAAATGAAAACATTTCTCACTCATAGAAGGAAGAGCAACAAAATTACACAGATTTAAAGTGATATGAGAAATTTGTTTCACATGAATGCTTTGGGGCTGGAATGCAATGCTAGAAAATGTGGCAGAGGCCAAGTCAATTCACGCATTCAAGGGGGCATTAGATTATTATTTGAATAGAACCATGTATAATAGTATAGGAGAAAGCAGAAAAATGACACCAAATCATAATACTTAGATAGCCAGCCTTGACACAATGGACTGAATGGCCTCCCATCGGTGCTGTAACAATTTGGTGATTAATTTGCATGGCAAGTTATGTAACATTTCCACGAGAGATATTCTTTGAAAGAAGCTATTTATTGTTCACCAGTTCAAAGGGTAATTTCATTCTATCCTTTGCATTCCATCACTGGTCTTTATAGGAGACATCAGTGTTGTCTGTGCAGGATCACATTAAGCCTCTGCATCCAACTGTTGATAAAATATCAAGATTCAAAGTCCTGTTCACTTTTATCCTCCCTTATAAAAATCAGCATTGAGGCCAATTGTGACCGTATCAAATTGGTACAGACTAGACAACACTCCTGATGACTTGCCTGCCATAAAGCTCAGTGACATTCATCTTTCTATTTTTCTAAGCCAGTAGTGCAGCTGTTAAATTGTCTCACCTTCCATCACTCCGTGGGCGGCGTGGGCTAAAGCGACCTGAATAGCGTCCTCCACGACCCCCTCTGGGCCGTGCTCTAGCATGTTCAACTGTAACTCTGTAGAAACATAATACACACTTAACGAAACAGCTATTTTATTTGAAAATAGTCAGCTACAAAGCACCTATTTTAATTTTTTCTTACCTTTCACTACACAATTCTTTTCCATCCAATTCGTAAACTGCATCATCTGCATCCCTATGATCTTCAAACTCCTAACAGTAGATACAGTGGTAACAAAATATAGATAATTTATACAGACCATAGCTTGCTCTTTCAAAGATTGTAACTTTATGCAATAAAATATTTGAAACAGAATGTTCAAATCGTTGAACTGAAAAGCAACATTACCACGAATCCAAATCCATTCTTCAAGTCAATTTCCTTTATTCGTCCATATCCTTTAAAGAATTTTTCCACATCCCTTTCTCTGGCATGAGGGCTCAGTCTACCAATGAATATACGTGAGCTCATTTTATCTGGTAGGATTCCATAAAAGTCAGAAACAAGAAGCATTCTGTTACAGTGACTTTAAAACTGAATCTGGAACTCAAATTTTATACTTATTCAGTAGATAAATCAAAACAGATCTTTGCAGCATTACTATGAACTGAATGGTATGCCACTTTACGACAATAATGGCATTCTCCCATATAATGAGAAGTATCCACAGACTTATTCCTATGTATTTTGACAATACTGTGCCTTTAACAGATGTGTTCTGTCCAGTTTCTTTTGCAAAAGCATGTTGCCACAATGGAGCCAAAATGTCATCTTTAGATAGTTGGAGAACAGCTTTGAATTCTCCCAGGATGTTATTAACTAAGATAAAAGAATGAGTGGGCAGGGTCAGGCTTTCATTCCCAAAAATGGATTTTGGTTTTGCTTCAGTTAGTTGGTGGGTTTTGCTGGTTGCTGGAACTAATAGCTTGAGTGTGCTGCTGCTAGTGTGAAGTCTTAGGTAGAGAGTCTTCCTCTAAACAAAAAGGGTAGGTTGCTGCTTTTGATTTTTTTTACGACTGGACTGCAGAAGGAGAGACCACAAGGGACTAATAATTGTGTTGCTGAATTGCCTTTACCAAGGGTGCATTTATGGGACGGTGCCTATATTGGAACAGTTGACAATTAGTGGTTAAATAATACAGTATCATGTTCAGTATTTCCTTGAAGTTACAACAATTCTTTTTTGGTACATTAACTGTGTTTTTAAAAAAAGTGCTTTGATTAACGCTTAATGGTGAACCAATCAAAGCGTATGTATAACACAGCACCTTGCATTTGCCTTTGAAAAAATATACAAGTTAGTTTCAAGGCCATCCCCTTAATAAACTTGGGAGGGTTTTTTTTGAGGGGAGGGGTTCTGGTACATTTTTCTCTCTCACACAGAAATCTGAGCTGTGATTTAACCGAAGTCCTTAAGGTGATCAAAAGAGTTAATGAAAGTAGGGAGAGGATGGATTTCCCTGATGGGAGAGACCAAAACAAGGGAGGACCCCCTGAACATGACAAGCTCAGGGAGCCAGCCAAAATGCGATTCTTCAAACAGCTTTCAAGGCTAGGTCAACTAATGTTTTAAAAGAGGAGATTTTAATTAGGTATGCATACTTAGGCTTGTGGGACAAAGTTGCACAGTTGATACTCAGATATAAGTCAACCATGATCTAATTAAATGAGAACATTCACAGATCAAGATTGGACAGTGAATGACTTACAGTCATAGAATAGTTTCAGTACAGATAGAGGCCATTTGGCCCATCAAGTCTACACCAACCCTCTGAACAGCATCCCAACCAGACACACCTTCCATTCTACCCCAGTAACACTGCACTTAACATAGGTTACTACTTTTAATTAGAAACCCTACAGTGTGGAAACAGTCCATCTGGCCCAAACAACCCTCCGAACAGTAACCCACCCAGACCTATTCCTCTACATTTCTCCTAACTAATGCACCAAACCTACACATCCTTGAACACTATGGGCAACTTAGCATGGCCATCTCACTTAACCTGCACATTTCTAGACCTGGTAAGAAACCCATGCAGACACGGAGAGAACGTGCAAACTCCACACAGACAGTTTCCCAAGTCTGGAATTGAACCCGGGTCCCTGGCGCTATGAGGGAGTAGTGCTAACCACTGAGCTACCGTGCAGCATACATTGATAAACAGCAGATAGTGGCTGCATAGAATATTTTGGGGAGATGAGTTAGGCATCAATTGTAGGTACAGCTTACCATTATTACTGTAGGAAAGTATTGAGCAAATTACAGAATACCAATGGTGTGGAGAGGCCACTTGGCCCATCATGTCTACACCAACCTGCCGAAAGAGCATCCATCCACTCCTCTTTAGGACAGCACGGTGGCTCAGTGGTTAGCATTGCTGCCTCACAGTGCCAAGGATCCGGGTTCTATTCCAGCCTCAGGCAAATGGCTGTGTGGAGTTTCCACATTCTCCCCATGTCTGCATGGGTTCCCTCCTGGTGCTCTGGTTTCTTTCCACAATCCAAAGATATGCAGGTTGGGTGAATTAGTTATGCTACATTGGTCATAGTATTTAAGGGTGTGTAAGATAGGTGCATTTGTCAGGGGTAAATGTAGAGTATAGGGTTTGGATGGGATACTCTTTGGAGCATCGGTGCAGGACTCGTTGGCCCAAAGGGCCCGTTTCTGCACTGTAGGGATTCTACGATTCTCAACCCCAAGTTTAACATGGTCAAACCACCTGGCCTGCATATCCCTGGATTTTATGGGCGATAAAACACAGCCAATCCACCTAACCTTCACATCCTTGGAATGTGGGAGGAAACCAGAGCATTCGGTGATAAACTCTATGGCTGGGATAAAATCCAGGTTACCTGGAAACGCACAAGCGGTCAAATAACATTGAAAACTTTATGCAGGAGTAGTGGTGCTAACTCACTACAGCTTGGAGATAAAACTGAAGGGTAGAAATATATGTATAAATGTGTCTGGGATACAAGTTAATAAAGAGGGATCCAAAATATGAAGCAAAAAAGACAGTCAGTCAAGGTGGGAAGGTCACAAAATAACTAAAAAAAAATCAGGAATAGGAAGGGGAAGATTCAGTTATTTTGAAAGGCGAAGAGTTAATTGACCTCGGGATTACAGAACCTGGGAGACCCAGATAAACATCAGGCACAATAGACAGCTTGGGCCCGAATGTCGGCAAATTGCAGTAACTTTATGAGATGAAGGTAGAGGAATTACTATGAAGCCATTTTCAAACCTTTTCCCCCACAGATTCCCTGAACCCAATTTTAACTTTTATTTACCAATTCCAACCTAGGTTGATCAGTGTGTTCATCAATGTCAGAACTTTTAAAAGGTTGCCAATTTGTCACAAAGGTCAGCATGCCCATTACATGATATTGCTGAAAAATGTGTTGCTGGAAAAGCACAGCAGGTCAGGCAGCATCCAAGGAGCAGGAGAATCGATGTTTCTTCAGGAAGGGCTTATGCCCGAAACGTAGATTCTCCTGCTCTTTGGATGCTGCCTGTCCTGCTGCGCTTTTCCAGCAACACATTTTTCAGCTCTGATCTCCAGCATCTGCAGTCCTCACTTTCTCTCATCACATGATAGAACAGGGAAAACAAAAGTGAGAATGAAACTTAAACTGGGCAGTTACAAACCAATGCTAACTGGGATATAGAGATGCCAGTTTTGGACTCCTGGGGATAAAGTCAGAAGTCGTAGGACACCAGGTTATAGTCCAACAGGTTTATTTGAAATCACAAGCTTTTGAAACACTGCTCCTTCGGGTGAAATGACGAAGGGGCAGTGCTCCGAAAGCTCACGATTTAGTTAAATCTGCCAGACTATAACCCCTTGGTACAACGTGACCACCTGACTCAACATTAATTGGATTGAGTCTGGTGCTGGAAAAGTACAAGCGGTCAGGCAACACCCGAGGTGCAGGGGAATCAACGTTTCGTGCAAAAGCTCTTCATCAGAGTTCACCTCGGTGTAAAGCTCACTGAGCAAGGGGCTGGAAGCATGAAACCTCATGAGAGCACTCTCTGAAGGACGAGTAGTATGCATTCCAGCTTAAAAACATATATAATAGAGAGCACTGCTCTCCTACAGACTACAAAACCAAGGCATAGCAATTCTGCACTGCTAGCTTATAGGCTGCTTGGCTCATTGCTGCACGTGGAGCCCTTTGCTCTACTCAAGCAACATGCTGCTGGAACTCATCAGGGGATAAGGTAACTCTTATCAAAAACAAAATGAGCTTTCCACCCCTTACACCCGGAGGTGGGGTGGGGGGACATGATCAGGAGAGGGTAGGGCCCCATTCTGGACGGAGTGGGGGTGGGGGGAAGAGGTGTTGAATTGATGGGGGCGGGAGAGACAGAGAGAAAAAAAATGCGAGGGAAGAAGCCACCTCTCGCCAGGCGGGATTTTTTAAAAAAAAACCCACGATTTACAGTGAACACCGACCCGCGGGACGGGGGGGGGGGGGGGGGGAGAAGGAGAATCGCTGGGTGTTCCTCCTTTCCTGAGCAGAGGCGAGAGCCTTCCCCCTCCAGGCCCGGGGGAGGGGGAGAGAGAAAATCACCACGTGGCGTTTACAGATGAGGGGTTGGGGAGAGGGAAGGGTTATTATTGCAGAGGAAGGCCACCTCCACAATAATATTGATGATGTTGGTTGTTATTATTACCAGCGACGATAAGACGCCTCTCGCTCTTACCAGCTCCGGCCGCTCGCCCCGCACTGACGCAGTTGGAAATAAGACAAGACTGCCGCACAAAATGGCGTCCGACCGCCTCGCGACGGCCAATGGGCTGGCGGCGCTGATGTCACTTCCGGGCATTGTGACACATTCCCCCCCTCCCATTCGCTACATTCCACGGTGACACTCTACAGAGTGTTGCGTTGCACTGCGCAGCGCTGAAGCTGGTGGGGGGTGTAGGGAGCTCCCTCTGCTAAAGGGCTCTTCCCAAGGCAAAATGCCTCTGTTTTTGGACATGTTAAATTCTGGTGTATCGTTTGTTTTTTTTATTATTTCCGCTCTGCGCAGAATTTTAAACAAATCACGCGACACCGGGTTATAGTCCAACAGGTATATTTCCCTGATTCCCCCTAATACTGTCCGTTTGCCCGGATAAGTTCAGCTTCAACAACATTCAAGAAGCTGAACACCAAAGCAGCCTCCTTGACTGGCACCACATCCGCAAGCATCCACTCCCTCCACCACTGATGTTCAGTAGCGGCAGTGTGTACTATTCCCCACAAGACTGCAAGTTCACCAAGGTTCCAACTCTAGCACTGCATAAAAAGCAAATTACTGCGGATGCTGGAATCTGAAACCAAAAGAGAAAATGCTGGAAAAAAATCTCAGCAGGTCTGGCAGCATCTGTAAGGAGAGAAAGGAGCTGACGTTTCGAGTCTAACTGACCCTTTGGCAAAGCTGAGAGAGTGACAGTGCTGCTGGAGAGATGTATCCACCAAGCCCCACATCCTGAGTGTGAATTTAAAAGTGTACTTAACTAAAAGACATAGGAAGATAGAATGACACTGTGGTTAGCACTGCTGCCTCACAGCGCCAAAGACCTGGTTCAATTCCAGTCTCGGGTGACTGCCTGTGTGGAATTTGCACATTCTCCTCGTGTCTGCGTGGGTTTCCTCCCACAGTCCATAGATGTGTAGGTTAGGTGAATTGGCTATGGTAAATTGCCTGTAGTGTTAGGTGAAGGGGTAAATGTAGGGGAATGGGTCTGGGTGGGTTGCTCTTCAGAGGGATCAGTGTGGACTTGTTGAGGCGAAGGGCCTGTTTCCACACTAAGTAGTCTAATCTTAAGATGTAAAAAGAATTTTTGTGTTTAAAAAAAAACTGTAGTCAGGAACCTGTTCACAGTTATTTTCCAATGTTAGGTTAAATTTTGGTTTTCTGTCCCTACGGTGAAGACATGGTACAAACCGGAGTTCTATTTTATTTGTGATACAAATTTTGTGTGTGGAACTGTGGTTAGAATTTACTTTCTATATCTTGTGTTTTGCTTCAACATTGTATATTTGTCTGCAAAAACAATTTGTTTCTTAAAGCCCACCATCTAATTTTTAGATTAGCACTAATAAAACTTCTAATTTACTTCTTCCTTTAGAAGGTATTATGGGTTTTTGCCTTTATTTCAGGAGAAGTATTTCATGTTACAACAACTAACAGAATCACAGTTCTTAAATGAAGTGCATTTCAATTTTATTTATAAACTGCTTCAAAAAAGTGTTACTTTATTTCCCAGGTAAGAAAATGCAAAAAAAAATACAGACCAAGTACAGCTAGTTCAAATCTAAAGTTTCCACCAGTGAATAATTAGTCTATAAAAACAAAATTCTCTTTTCAGCAATATTATATTTGCAGAAAATCACTGCTTAATTAATCTAATGCAGAAAACTGGCATAATCATTAGAACAGCTCTTTTTCCTTCTCCAAAAGTAGTACAGTGCTCACTGGCAAAATAGAGAAAGTTTGAAAAGTACTCATGGCAGTAACTGACTTGAAAATAAGAATCAGATTGCATAGAAGCTATTTCCAGAGTTTTAATGTTGATTACATTCAGGTGGAGTCACTGTTGTAATGAAGGAAATAAATCAGCAGTTTGCACACAGCAAGATCCCACAAATCAGTAATGAAATAAATGACCAGACCCTTTCTCTAAGATGTTGCTTGAGAGATCAGCGCAAGTCTGGACATCTCAGCTTTTCTTTAAAAAGCACTTTGGCCTTGTTTACTCTATCTGAAATGATAGATTTGATGACTAATAAGGGTACATCCAATAGTGCAATGTTTCTTCATTGCAGCTCTGAAGTGACAGTTTGGATTCCATGTTCTCGTCTGTGGTGTGGAGACTGAATCCACAACTTCTGACACTCGGCCAAAAGTACTATAGGGTACAATATTTCAAACTAAACTGTCAAAAGACTGGAATTCTTTGAAAATCAGGCATTTGTAAAATGTGCCACACAACAATTTTAGTTGAGAAAAACATTGAAACACCTTTCATGGACAATTGAGCCAGGCACTGTATGGTGCTGGACTAGTTTTCTATTTTGCCACTTGCATGTTGACCTGCTCCAATACTATGTGCAATCCTTAATGTCACATGAATCAGTGTGACCCAGCCACGCACCCCAAACTTCAAAGGCCAAAAGGTTACTGGTTTTGAGACACTATCTGTAATACTGAGTTAAGGCTAACAAATAGAAAGAGAAAATACAATCAAATCAAATTCTAATAAAATTCTTTTAAAACAAACTCAATGTCACCATGCAATTGCACATAAGCAGCAAAAACAGTTAATTCAAAGCTTTTCATTGAAGAGATACCAATAAATTGTCCAAGAAAATCAAATGTTGTGATAACATTTATTGGTTTAAAAAGTATAATGTATCAGTTATAATTAACAGAATATGAAAGAGACAGTCTAAGTTATGCCACAGCTTTTCAGAAACAATCTGATATCAATTTACTCAATCTATCCGTTATATATTCAATACCAAAGCAGCATAGAACTTTAAACCAGTTCTAATGTAAGCAAATTATTTTCCATTAGTGACTTTTATGTATTAAAGAAATAATTGTCTTTTACAGTTCAACAAAAACTTACATGAACAAAGAAGCATCCACAAACAATCTCAAGCAAAAGATAGCTAATATCATTTTCTGAAGAAAACAGCTTTTTACAATCTTTGTCTAATCAGCACTTTCAACAGAACGTGATCTGGACCTTGACTGGTTTGTCAATCCAGAATATTTAGATCTTGAATGGGCCTGGTTATTCATCACTGGTTGATCTTTTCTAACAGGTGATCTGCTTGCAGAATGGGATTTGCCACGACTCCTGCTTCTGGACCTACTTTCTGATTTTGACTGCTTAGATGATGGTGACCGACTGCGAGATCTTGAGGAACTTCTATTGTGAGATCTGCTTCTGGTCCTAGAAATCAGTTAGATAATCAAATTTTCATTTTCAATTGTCTAGTCACAAGCAGTTAGTTATATTCATTAATATCAGGGAAAAAAAAGGACCCAGGCACCTTATTTCTTGTAAAATACTGGTGAAGTATATACAATGTAGAGTGCTATATATGGCACCAGCAACCTGGATAATCTGTGCCAAGACGTTAAAAAAAAGATATTTCTCCTGGTAATAATTTCCCTGACCCCGATACAGACATTGGTATTGAGAGCAGTTGTTGGCCATCTCCACGGTTAATCAGAATTCCAACAGATTTTAGCTGATCACAGCAATGGGGAAAGGGGGAATAAGTAAAACTTTCCACTAATAAATATTCAGTAACTTCACCGAAAGGAATATGCAATATCATGCAAGTTCTGGTTTACAGCGAGTTGATTTATCCTCCATCCCTGTGGTTAGGCATCAACATTTATTGCACCTTTAACACATTAAAAAAAAATCAAAAGGTATTTGAGAGATAAAATAAAATTAGCGACTGCACATAAGACAATATTACGGCAGATGATCAAAAGCTCAGCCAACAGGTAGGTTTTAAGGAGTTTCTTAAAGAAAGGTAGAAATGTTTAGAAAGGGAATTCCAGAGACAGCACTCCGGCTGCTGAAGGTCACAGTAATGTCTGCAGTCATGTGGAAATATTAAGGAATAATTTTTGTAAATTTAAATGGCATAGGTTAAGCGTAATAATCACCTGCGTTTCCGATCTTCAATTAATCTTATTTTTCGACCATTTATCTCTTT
The DNA here is from genome assembly GCF_020745735.1 of Hemiscyllium ocellatum. Taxonomy (NCBI): domain Eukaryota; kingdom Metazoa; phylum Chordata; class Chondrichthyes; order Orectolobiformes; family Hemiscylliidae; genus Hemiscyllium; species Hemiscyllium ocellatum. Next base: position 40,798,047 of record NC_083408.1, read on the forward strand.
ACCTTCCAGCTTGTTGAGAGCATTTCTCATGTCACTAGATGTGGCAAACTCAACCACCCTAAAACAAGCAAATGACATTTTGAGAAATGTGCATCTTGTAATGCTGATAATCACATCACATTATATTTTGCCTCCTTCCCAATATTACCACAACAGAAAGTTCCTGGTTCGATCAATCAATCACCACTCAGGACTGAATATGCACTCACCCTATGTTTATGTAGGAAATTTATAAGAGTTCCACTCCTAATGGCTAAAGTGAATACTTGCTGTAACATAAGCCTATTTGGATACTGGCTGAGTATGAGTCAGGCTGGGTTGTCGTGCCTTCTATACATTCAGGAAATATCAATAGTCACTGTTAACAAATAAAGCATGGCCACCGGGGCAATATAGTGGAGGAACCTGGTGTTCGTGTTATCACCTCAAGAACATGGATTACTCATTTAAGAAAAACAGAAGTGTAATTTTAAGTAAATGTTACTTAATGTAAAGCCAATCAACATATATGGATATTTCCTCCTGACTTCACAATTCCATCCATACTGTAACAGGAATCTGCCTCAGAGCTGCCTTTGACCCCCAGTGAACAGTGGCATGCAAAAATACTCAGCACATCAGAAAACACTGTGTATTCCATCTGCAATAAGAGGGATTCCACTGAGCATAATATCTACTGAGGAAGCTTGCTGAGGTTTGGTTTTATAGTGGCTGTCTTGGAATAGCTCAAGACCTATATCAGAAGTCATGGGGTCACACAGGATAGTCAGAAAGCAATAGGCTGGATTCCAAACTCGTGGCATGTATTGAACAGATTGTGGCTTCATTTGAAATTGTAGGGCTTTGTGAAACTCAGGCTTGATTGATTTAAAAAAAACATTCAATGTAATGCTTCAACAAACTGGGAACCTGGCAAATCTTGGATTTTACCCGAAATGGATACTCTGGTTCCAAAATCCATATAAAAGCAAATGAAGCTCTCAAAATGGGAGGGTGGCAAGGTTGCTGCTTATCAGTGCTGTGATCAACAACACTGTTTTTGGAAGACAATGAGCAAAGGACAATTTAATCATTGTTGCCTTCCTGAGAGTTTTCAGTGCAGCTAAGGTTCGTAGAACTTTACATATCCAACCGGAACGCATGGTGCAGAGCTCCTCAGCATGCAAAAATTAAGGCTTTTCTTGACCATGTGTGAAATCCATGACCCCGCAAAGGGGAATTGCAAGACTATATATATGGACAAGTGGTTTGGATATCTGCCCTGTGTAGATTCTTCCACAATACTGAAGGCATTATTTAGACAACAAATTAGGAAATTCTATTCTGGAAGTCACTAGCATATGTTCCTATCTCTTATCCAACAAAAGATATGTTTGCATTGAAGACGATCCAGAGATGGTTTACTAGGCTGATACGGAGTATGGAGGGACTGCCTTATGAAGCGAGGTTGAGTAGGTTGCGCCTATACTCATTGGTATTTAGAAGAATGAGAATCAATGTTATTGAAACAAAAGATTCTTTGTGGACTTACACAGCAGATGCGAATCTTAGCAGGACTTATACACTTAATGGTAAGGTCCTACGGAGTGTTGCTGAACAAAGAGACCTTGAAATGCAAGTTCATAGCTCCTTGAAAGTGGAGTCGCAGGTAGATAGGATAGTGAAGAAGGTGTTTGGTATGCTTTCCTTTATTGGTCAGAGTATTGAGTACAGGAGTTGGGAGGTCATGTTGCAGCTGTACAGGACATTGGTTAGGCCACTGTTAGAAAATTGCGTGCAGTTCTGGTCTCCTTCCTATCGGAAAGATGTTGTGAAACTTGAAAGGGTTCAGAAAAGATTTACAAGGATGTTGCCAGGGTTGGAGGATTTGAGCTATAGGGAGAGGCTGAACAGGCTGGGGCTGTTTTCCCTGGAGCGTCAGAGGTTGTGGGGTGACCTTATAGAGGTTTACAACATTATGAGGGGCATGGATAGGATAAATAGACAGTCTTTTCCCTGGGGTCAGAGAGTCCAGAACTAGAGAGCATAGGTTTAGGGTGAGAGGGGAAAGATATAAAAGAGACCTAAGGGGCAACTTTTTCCACGCAGAGGGTGGTACGTGTATGGAATGAGCTGCCAGAGGATGTGGTGGAGGCTGGTACAATTGCAACATTTAAGAGGCATTTGGATGAGTATATGAATAGGAAGGGTTTGGGGATATGGGTCAGGTGCTGGCAGGTGGGACTAGATTGGGTTGGGATATCTGGTTGGCATGGACGGGTTGGACCGAAAGGTCTTTTTCCATGCTGTACATCTCTATGACTCTAAATATAGTCTAGTCTGAGACTGATTCTTTTACTGATTTAAAAATCCAAAGTTTATAGGAAAAAGAGAGTGGAGATGAAGAATATCAGGTCAGCCAAGACCTCATTAGATAGCTGAATGGCCTACTTCTGTTCCTACATTTTACGAGGTAATCAATATGCAATTTTCTGCAGTTCCAATGGTTGGCTTGTACAGAAGTTAGGTTTCTGAAGTTCCATGGGAAATTTTGTGTGTGTTCAGGAGGATGGTGACAATGTAATCTTACATTTTAGATGAGTAATGCTTACAATACTATTGACCAGGTTCTCCTGGTAACTATTGTCACCTGTAAATCTACACTTTTCAGTTAAGTGATGGCCAACTAGTAACTTTCCTCCTTGGGAGTGGGAGGCAATCACAATGAAGTGGTTTTAAAATGACGTGATGTCTGAAGTCAGCACAGTGTAGTTTGTTTAATAATTGTGTCTGAATCAGATGCAAGTACAGGACTCCTGGGTACTAGAAATGTCCAACTAACCAGTCTGGCTTACTACTGGAGCCAGGAGGGACAATCCTATCACTGGAGGCTGAACCTTTCCAATTTTGCTTCAAATAACCCTGCAATTCTGTCTTAATAATTTGGCTGGTCCAAATTATAAATTTACAAAGTCTTTGCACTCCTGAATTGCAGAAATGTTCCAAGACATACCCGAGCAGTCCAAAACCGTAGCTTTACCTTTTTGTATCTAAGGTCTTTGGATTTGGATAAATTGGCATGTCTCATTGGGCTGGGATTCCAAGGTGACCAAAAAAATCTAAATGGCTTCCATTAGTATACTTTAAACAGATGCAACTAAGAATATCACATACAACTAAAAACAATTCAAGTGTTCTTGTATATTATGAATAATTATTTTTTCAATGGTGAGAAGGTTGCTTATTGTTCCACCAGTTTAATCCTATGGATGATAGTTCATGCTATCTTGCAAAACGACCTTATGCTTTAATTAATGCAATGCTATGGAATTCCTGATTATTCAATTAAATTTTACTGATCCCAGAAGGGACTGAGACTGGCAGACACTTCAAATTAATTTATCCAGATGTGTTATGAGACACCTATGGAGAAGATGGGACTTGAACCCAGGACTTTAGAAGGGATTTATACAATTAGAATTGGAATCACATTATTTTAATTATACAGCAATAAAGGAAAAGGCACATATCTATTGTGACTTTGGACAAGTCAGAGTCTTTTAAACGAAGCAATACAAATGTACAGAAACTAAAATGCACTACCAAAGTTATGAATGATATGCATGTTCAATATTTAAAATAAAACTTTCATTTTTTCCCTCAAAGCTATCAATTCCAACTGTTCTCACCCAAATAGACATTCTCTATATGCCAGCAGGCAATTCAGTCAGACACTCCAGACGACCGTATTTCGGCCAACAATTATTGTCCATTCCTAATCAACTTTAGATGATGCTGCTGAGCAGTCCACTTTGCTGTTAGGAAGGTGGTTAGAGGGTGCTGACCCAGCGACAGTGAAAAAATGGCACTATCCTTCCATGTCAGAATGGTGTGTATCTTGGAAAAGAATTTGCTCTTGGTATTCCAAGACATCTGCTACCTTGTCCTTTTAAGTGGTAAAGGTCAAAGGTTTGAACGCTGATGTCAAAGGAGCCATGGTAATCTGCTGCAGTGCATCTTGCAGATGGCACACTTGACTATTATTTTGTGTCAGATAGTGAATGTTGAAGGTGTTACATGGAATTCCAATCAAGCAGGCTGGTTTTTTTTTTTTGAGTGTTGTTGAAGCTATACTCATCCAGGCAAATGGAGGTAGTTCCATCACACTCTTAACTTGTTCCTTGTAGTTGGTTGATAGGCTTTTGAAATTAGGTAGTGATTTATTTGCCACAAAATACTTAGCCTCTGACCTGCTTTAGTAGCCACAGTATTTATACGGCTGATTCAGTTCAGTTTCTGGTCCAAACTAATCCATAGGATACTAACAAGGGATTCAGCGATAGCAATACCATTGAATGTCAAGGTGAAATGGTTAGATTGTTTCTTGTTGGAGACGGTTATTGCCTGGCATTTTTGTGACATTAATATTATCATTCAATTAAATCTACAGTCACATTGCGTTCAGTGAAGTCTGCATCTTTTCATTTTCCTGTAGTTTTGAATGTGGACTGAAACGGGAAAAGGACTCATTTTAAAAGCCAAGAATTGTTAAAAGATTGCTGCACTTTTTTAAAAAACAAGTTACCAGACACTCATTGTAAGCGCTGTTTACACATCTGTTTGTGCAAACAGTGGGGGGAAAATCTCGATGTAGATGAGTTGGAGCCAAGGGATTTGTACAAATCGAGATTCAGTCAGCAACAGGTGGCTGACTGGTCTGTGGGATGATAACCAGTTATTGATGATAAGGCCTTTCTAACGGTCAGCAACTATGTGATTGGCTCTGGGTTAGCTGAACATCTTGTGGGTGTGAATGTTGATGGGTGAAACCATCAGACCTCTAGAGGGAAGCAGCTATTTTTCTACTACAGTAAAAAGAATCTCAAGCTTGAAGTTAGCCAGTTTATTTCCTTTCATTAATTTCTGTAATCTGTGACTTTTAACAATCAGAAACCTTCATAAACCTTGAAGCAGTTACTCTATGCCTCCTGCAAACAAGTGGAAGATCAAGGAGCAATACCCTGACAAGCCAAATAGATCAGTGAACAGGGACAATTGAACTGCTTTTCCCATCTTTCCCTCTGCCCATAATACCCATGTTTTCTTTTGTGTGTGTGTATATACATATGTGTGCATGCATGCATCTTTAAGCTGGCTTATAAGCCAGTTATAGTTTTAAATAATACAGTTATATGCTAATGATGCATAATTACCTGTAGCTAGAAGCTATTTCTTTGTAATAAATGGCATTTTTTGCTTTCTGTCAAGCTGGGTCTAATTTTTGTGAAAACTCCAGGAACAGCAGGGCCTGATGTCTACTGCACTACCCAAATGATGTCTAACTATTCTTACACTCCAACCTCTTGCCCACACCCCCAAAACAACACTCTTTATGAAGAAACCTGTGTAAAGAAATATTGTCACAAGGGTTATAAAGTTAAAAGAGTTACTTTTCACTGAAAGCTCGTGGTTGAGAAGTACAACCTTTATAAGGGAGAGGTCAAAGCGTTCACAATGGTTCATCCACACATCCTAGACAAGTTAGGACTTTGTTCTTTTTACGAAAACAAAGATTCACTGATTTAAAAAAACAAGCCTTGTAACTAACATTTTTGTTTTACACTGTCTAAAAATATGATATAACACAAGGTTTGACAACTGAACTACATTTAGAATCAAAATTTTCCAATTCAGTCATATTCTAATCTTATAACGTTAAGGAAAATTTTAACCAACCATGACATCATCAGCAAGACTTGCCTTCTGGTGATCTGAGGGGCCCTCTGACTTACATGGAATTTGATATGAAAACTTCCTTAGAATTGAAGAGGATTGTCTTTCACACGAATTATGAGTAATGAAAAGCAAATCTGGAGCATAAAAAGGAGGGATCTCATTACAGTTAAGAGATCACCCTCATCCAAAAGAAATTAATTACACAGGCTGAAAATCTACTAAAAACTTCAGCAGCGAACCAAATGAAGGAAATTCACTGAAAGAACTTAGGGGCTTGTCACTCACTCAAGGTTACCATTACTTTAATATTTGATAGATAATCCATTTAAAATATTTTTAACTGAATAGTTAAAGTTTAAAACTAGATTTATGAACTAATTTTTATTCATAAACTTTTTATATCATTTAGATTCGTTTTATCTCTCGGTCCCCATTTTCATTAACTTGAGAACCTGAATCCATACTCCTTTATTTTTGTGTTGAAGAAGAGGTGAAGGAATTATTATGCAGGATATTATAAAATCCAGGAAAATTAAGATCTACTTTTAAAACTTATTAAAAAGACTAGAGGGCATCATTAATCTAGCCCTTTATCTTTCGGGGAGAGATTGATCAATCATTTAATCCAAGTTAAGCATCTTTACGTTCAAACTTTCTCAATATCAAGTTGAGGAAGTTAACAACTAATCTAGGATTGTCACAAAAAGGTCTGGACTATAACACATCACATCTTATTTACTTGCTGCTAGAGAGGTGGCTCAGATTTTGCCTTCTCATAGAACTTCTAAGTTTCCTCAACAGTCAAAATGATGGTGGTTGGTTAGACAGTCTTGTTTGAACACTAACTTGTCAAAAATAAAATACCAACTAAACTACCGTATTTAGCTAATAAATTGAGGAAAGAAAACCCGTACTATCCCTCAAGTCGAACCAATTGCTATAGTAGGGTTACTTCTGGAATGCTACGCTCAGCATGGATTTCATAAACATTGAAATGATTTGCACATTGCAGACAGCTTAGTCAAGAGCTACAGGACTTAATCGTGAATTTTGAAAGCTTGGACTTGAGGAAATTTGTCTTGGGAATTCATGGAGGAGGATAAAGAGATATTTGGAAATAATCATGCTATAATAACAGTTAAGATTGTGATAAAAACTTACAACTTTCCATTTAAAAGCATCCAATGAAGGGCTCTTGAGAATTACTTCAGTCACCTATTGTTCACAATATCTTTTAAAAGCATTCCAAATTAGACTTGGGAACCAATCTAGTTTTGTTAACAATGCTCGGGAGACTGAGCAGTGCTTACCAGAACTAGGTCCAGAAATTACATAATATCAGTAATTTTGGAGTCCCAAAAAATCCACATGTGCTGACTGGTGAAAACATGGACTTCTTCATTCACAGCATTCTCTGAATAAACTACAAAATAAAACCAAATCGCAATCATCTTGATATTTACTTTGACAAAAGAACGCTAGAGCAGTCATCATTGAGCACCATTATTTCATTAAGAATTGTTGTAATTACATAGCTTGTACAAAAAGTAAATGTTAAAAAGTTTACAAATCACAAAACAACCTCTTCTCGTTGACATACTTCAATAAAAATACATTGCTTATTCTTGTACGGGTCAATATTTACGGTACATTGAGGCACTCGTGACAATATGATGGCAGACTTGTACAATGTAAAGAAAACTTTATGTTTTATGAACATATATTGACATTGGTAAGTTATACATATTAGCCAAATTTGTAAAACAACTTAAAGCAATTGCAAAGTATTATTATTTTGGTATTCAAGGATTCATGCTCTTAAATTCACTATAACACATCCAATTCATGTCTTATGCCACATATACAACACTTAGCTAATACTACTACAAGTTGATAAATATTCTCAGTTGAATTTTCTTTGTATCTCATTCTAAAATGTAACAGTTCCATTTACACTGCAATTAGTTATATGCAACCCAGAGTATATTAGAGCATAGGAGGCAACCTTTCAGCCCATCACATCTCCATCGGTTCTTTGCTAGACTAATACAAAGCCAATCCTACTGCATGAATTTCTCTCTGTAGTTCTTTATTTTGCTTAAATGATAATTACTTCATCAATAATCTCAAACTGATCCATATTCTGTTCTAGAGCATTCTATGTTTCAAGTAGCAAAGATTCTCTTCAACTTTCTTCACTCTCACCATTTTAAATTGATGGCCTTTTGTTATTGACCAAATGAAAAAGTATTTCCCTTTTCACATTATCAAACTCTTCAGTCAGCCTCTGGATGAAGGCGTCACCTAGCATTGTGACGAAATGTTTGAAAATGAACCTTCCAGCTCAGCGAGCAGACCTACGTCCAGAACCACAACCTGAGCTACAAATCTTCTCAAAACTCGCTAACCTGGGTTCAATTCCAAACTCGGGTGACTGTGTGGAGTTTGCAAGTTCTCTCATGTTTGTGTTGGTTTCCTCTGGATGGTTGCGTTTCCTCCCACGTCCAAAGATGTGCACGTTAGGTGGGTGCTAAATTGCCCATAGTGTCCAGAGATGTGTAGGTTAGGTGGGTTGGCCATGCTAAATTGCCCATAGTGTCCAGAGATGTGTAGGTTAGGTGGATTAGCCAAGGGAATGTGGGGTTATGGGGATAGGATAGGGTCTTCATGGGATTGTCTTTGGGGGGATGGTGCGGACTCAATTGGCCAAATGGCCTGCTTCTTCACTGTAGGGATTCTATGAATTCATTCTTTCAGCTTCCTTTGGCTTCACCGTACTTGCTAAAACTAAGTTTTAATGACACTAATACTTTCAGGAAATCCTAGCTCTTTGAATTTTCGCTCTCAGTTCATGCAGACCCTCTCTCTTTTAAATGTTCACTTGATTCCTTGTTTCACATTAAAAATTGACAACTCACATTTATCCATGTTAAATTGCATCTGTCACTTGTCTCAGCATTACATTAACGTCTTTGCTTACATCTTGCATAGCCTTCTCACTGCTCGTTAGCTTCTTAGTTTATTGGGGCCAACAAACTTTGAATTGTGATAGCCAATGACATCTAAATATGATTTTATATTTAAATCATGTATACATAGTGGGAAAGTGAATCCAAAACTGTTTTGCGGAATACATCAATCCCAACCATTCTCCAATTTCAACAACAACCATTTTTTTAACTCACTGTTCATAGTCTGGCAATCAAATTTTAATCCTATTGAATTTCTACTGTGCTATAGGTTCTTCATATTATTTAGAAAGTTGGATTGCAAAGTGGACAGTGGATTTTAGAAGGCTTTTAACAAGATCCCTTTGGACAAACTGGTCAGAAAAGTAAAAGACCGGTTGGATCCAGAAGTAGCTTAGTGACAGAAATCAGACTTTTGATAAACAGGTGCATTTATGATCAAAAGGCTGTTTCCAGAAAGGTTTTGCAATGCTCAGTTCTCAGTAACAATTAGTTAGATTACATACAGTGTGGAAACAGGCCCTTCGGCCCAACAAGTCCACACCGACCCGTCAAAGTGCAACCCACCCAGACCCATTCCCCTACATTTACCCCTTCACCTAACACTACGGGCAATTTAGCATGGCCAGTTCACCTAACCTGCACATTTTTGGATATTGGGAGGAAACCGGAGCACACAGAGGAAACCCACAGAGACACAGGGAGAATGTGCAAACTCCACACAGAGAGTCGCACTGAGGCAGGAATTGAACCGGGGTCTCTGGTGCTGTGAGGCAGCAGTGCTAACCACTGTGCCACCGTGTCGCCCACAATTTAGACTTTAATGTAGGGACCATATTAAGGAGTGTGCAGATAATACAAACAAAAACCCAACAGTTGATACTGAGGAAGGAAGCAGCAGCCTGCAGGAACTTATTAAAATAGCAGTCAGCTGAACAGAAACTGACAGTTAGAATTCAATCCATAGAAAGGTGAGATGACACAATTGGGGAGGTGAACAAAGCAAAGGAAGGCATAAGAAATGGTAGGATAATAACAGTTAGAGGAAAGAAGGAATTTTGCAGTGAGTGTTCACAGATTCCTGAAGGTATAAGACAGGTATAATAGATTTTTAAAAAGGTTTTCCTGTATTAGCCAAGGCATATAACCTGAGTATAGATAGGTTGTGCCAGATCTGTATGAAACACTTATTATGTCACACCTAGCGTACTATGTAGGGTTTGGATATTGCATCACATTTTCAGGAGAGGGAGGATACATTTAAAATAACTGGCAGATTTAAAAGGGTGAATTTTATTTTCCCACAGAGCGTAGGGGTTTGCAATTCACAGCCATAACTTTATGTTTTGTGTTATCTGGTCTCTGCCATCTCCTTTCTCAGAACACAGCTTAAGTTGTTAACTACGTGGTACTGCTGACTATCAAAGTCAAGTTCTGCTAATCTTTCCAGAAGCAACTCTTCTATATGAATATCTCTAACAATTGATAAGTAGTTTCTTCCAGTACATTTTTATTTGAATTGGACCTGCTCTATTTAAAAACAAGCATATTATTTATTTAATGCTGCAGTCATATCTTCCCCCTTAAAAATTAGATTCCTTTTCATTCTTCAACAACACAATCTCTAATTTTTGTTATTCTCTAAATGCTTACAAATCCATATTGCTTCTTTTTATGTTATTGTTCAGCTTTTAATATTCTCCTTTAGGTGTGATAATCTCCCTCTTCACCTTGCAAATGCCTATTCTGTATTCTTAATTGGTTTTCTTAACATTTTTGTCTGAATATGATCACATGCCTCCCTATTAAATTGGTTTAATTTTATTAATCTAGGATGGAGTAATGACATTCTTAAAAAGAATCCTTCACATGCACTTCTTTTACTCTACTTTAAATCACCCGATACTGTCATCCTATTTCTTGTGCATATTTCATAACTGGAATAGAAATGACAGTGAAAGTTCGAAAGTAAGCCAGCAACTTAATTATAGTTCATCATTAACTTTATAGTTACTGAAGTACAAAATAAATCCATCCTCCCATTCTTTTACACGGGACATGTTATTATACTTTTATGTTCCATTGATTTTTAATGTTTGAAACTAAGCAAAATTAAAGAAATATCCCAAGATTCCTATAATAGACGTCTCTTTAATATCTATCAACAAAATGCATCCTTCATTCACCCACAGTTCTCCTCTATTCCAAAAGCCATCTAAATTCGATGGCTTTTTGGCATTTGAGACTTTAGAGGGACCACCATTCAAAGTAGGTAGATAAGTCAACTTGTAGCCAAGATCGTACAAAATTTGGTTCAGTGATTTAATCTTCTGAAAATAACGACAATGGATTTGAGGTCAACTTCAGAAACTGAGTTCTTTTAAAAATGAAGTATTTAAAAGAAACAATTACATTTTGCAGCTAATTTTTTCTGGGCGTCATCTATTGCAAGGTCCAACTTTGTCATGATACTCCTTTACAAAATATCATGGGAAGTGTTCTGAAATCATATTTACCTGACTATAAATACGTTCCTAAGATCATCTTTATGTTTCTGCAGTAGGTCAGATAAACGCTTCAAAGCTTTGCACTCAGAAATGCTGCACATATCAGTGAATTTCAATATGTGAAATTAATATTCATGCTCCGGCTTGGTGAATTCACTGCTCAGTGAATTCACTGCTCACATTTCACATTGCTTTTAGATGATCAATTTGGGACTTCAAGTAAATATCTTTGCATTAAAGACTGGATTGAAAAATATGAACAAATTGTACTGCAGTAATCCTAAATTATCACAAAATATCAAACCTTAGATCAACAGAACTTCTGAACGAGCTAGACACTTTGAAAAGTTCTGGTTAAACTATTTTGAAGATTTGTTATGACACTGATGGATGAATATTAATCAAATAGATTTTTAGCACACGATCAGACTATTTGGTCAGCAGGTCTATGCCAATGTTTATCCTCCATGAGACTCCACAAACCTCACTTCATCTCAGTCTATCAAACTATCCTTCCAATTCTTTTCATAGTTGATTCTTACCAAATGTTCCCTTAAAATCCAGTTTCATTCTTTAAGGAACATGTGAAAGGATAATAATGGATCTATTGTGCCAATAGTGTTTAAAAAAAAGTCAAATTTAATTAACAAAAAAAATTCAACTTACCCTTCATTTTTGTTTCTGTGTGCATCTACAAATGTAACTTCTCCAGCCTGCTTCATTAAGTCCTTCAAATCCTATTCACAACAAGAACAATATATTTTAGTTTACTGGGATACATGTTGATACTTACAAATTGCACTTTAAAACATACTGAACTAGTGACAGAACTAGACATTTCATCATGGGTGAACATCTGTTCATCTTGTTTCAAGGTGTCTGGTAACTTAAGAAAACATTGGAATCAATTTTATAATTTCCACTTGAATTACTGGATAGCATGCATAAACATCTTCCCTTGCTGGAGGTATGGCGACCCTCAGGTTAAAACCTATACCAATCATATTTTGCTAATGATTTAATTCATTACTGTATTTTCTTTCTATCAGTCCTTGGCAAATCACTTTACAAAGCTTAGATGCCACTCAATCAGCAGTATCGCCTTACCAGAGAATCATTCAAAACTTTGCTGATTATCTTTGGCATTTTGGACAGGTCATTTGTTCATGTTTTTGGATCCACATTTGTTCATGAAAAGGCAAAGCACTACAAAATTCTGAGCCAGCATTAGCTTTCCTTTACTATACAAATTCTCCAAACAACACACTACCAAAGTCTTATTAGTTCAATTAGAAGCAAAAGCACTCGAGATAAGGGTAGAATACCTGGTTGACAGGAAACATGCAGAAAAGGTTAACCAAGGCTGTTGTCAATGATGTCCCAGCTTCTCAGGCATCCATTTAAATTTTAACATGAAATATATTATGGGTGTCAACCTACTGACAAATTAGCCCAGCAAGAGCTCCCATCGGTCTCTCAATTATATGCAAACAAATGAAGGAAACCAAAGAACAACTAGATTACTTTACAAAATATAAAATAAAAAGCCTAAACTGATCAAAACAATTTAAAACTAAAGAACTGTGGATGCTGGAAATCAGAAACTGTTGGAAAAACTTAGCTGGTCTGGCAGCATCTGTGGAGAGAAATCAAAGTTAATGTTTCGGTTCCAGTTGCCCTTCTTCACAAGAGTTCAGAATGTTCTGAAGAAGGGTCACTGGATCTGAAAGATTAGCCCTGCTTTCTCTCCACAGGTGTTGCTAAACCTGCTGAGTTTTTCTAGCAATTTCTGACTTGGTACCAAAATACTTTTTTTTGGCTAACCAAATAACAGCCAGTTAAAAACAGAGTTCAGATACATTTGGGAAGAGTTGGATAAATATATCCATTTTGTTCCAATGAAATGTCAACTCTCTTCTCCTCCAAATGCTGCCTGACCTGCTCAGTATTTGCAATCTTTGATATTTTTACAATAAATGGCTGAGCAATTCCTCCGAAGTTGTACAGTCAGACTTAAATTGAGTCCAGGTATAAATGAAGTAGCAACAATTTGAAAAACATGCTCTGTACTTAGCACCTTTAGTACAATAAGGTGTTCCAAGGTGCTTCACAGGAACATGATAAAATAAATTAACACCAAGCATGAGTTGGTGGCAGGACACATATCTAAAGACTGGTCAAAAAAGGGGGTTTCAAGGAGTATCACAGAAGAGAAAAGCAGGACATGGAGGCAGAGGGATTTACATAATTCGAGAATTTAAGATTAGGGCAACTGAATCCACACCCACTAATTGTAGAGTGATTAAAATCTGGAATGCTTAAGATGCCAGAACTAGAACAGCACAGTATCTTGGATAGTTGTGGTGCTGGCGAAGATTACTGATGTAAAAAAGTATGAAGTTTTGGAGCGGTTTAAAGCTAAGTATGAAAATTTTAAATCAATATGTTACTTGAGCAGGAATCAAATGTAACAAGTACACAAATGATATGTAATGGGACATGGTGCAAGGCAGACTATTGGTAGCAGTTTGAATTACCTCAAGTTTAAGGAGAGTAGAATGTAGGAGACTAAGCAGGACAGCATTAGAGTAAATAAGAGTAGGAGTAACAAAGGTACGAATGAGGGTTACACGAGGGGTGGCATAGTGGCTCATTGGTTAGCACTGCAGCGCCAGGGACCCCGGTTCGATTCCAGCCTAGGGTGAGTGTCTGTGAGAAATGTGCACATTCTCCCAGTGTCCATATAGGTTCCTTTTGTATGCTCTGGTTTCCTCCCACAGTCCAGGGATGTGCAGGTTAGGTGGATTGGCGATTCTAAATTGTCCATGATATACAAGGATGTGTAGGCTAGATGGATTAGCCATGGGAAATGCAGGGTTACAGGGATATGGTAGAGGATGGGTCTGGGTAGGATGCTCTTCAGAGGGTCAGTATGGACTCAAAGGGGTGAATAGCCTGCTTCCACACTGTAGGGATTCTTTGAGAAGGACAATGGCAGGAGCAAAGTCGACTGATGGTTTGGAGTTGAAAGTAGGTAGATATAATGGAACAAAGAAAATGCCCGATACCTCACTCTGGATGTCAAATGATAATAAATATTCAAAATTTAAATAACTGGGTTTGCAAACATGAAAGCTTCAAATAAGAAGCTGATTCATTGCTTTTTTTAAGCAAGTGCTGAAAATTAGAACAGAGGGAGGAAGAAAGAAAGAAAGGAGACATTCAAAAGCACTTCTCACCTAATATATTATTATTCAAATGCAGTCACTTATTGGTATCTGGATAAATGCAGCCACCAATGTGCTACGTCACACAAACAGCAAATTATTTTAAGAACCAGGTAGTTTTGTTGATTGAGGAACCAATATTAGTCAAGATACTGGAAGGACTCTTTAAATAAAAAGATTGTTCAATATCTTGTTGAATAGACTGAGCCTTATTTTTGTAGCTTATCTATGTGCTGCCCTAACATTACAACTTTCTCATTCGTGCACTTGAGGCTGAGTGAGATGATGCTCCTAAATCCTGGAGTAGGGCTTGAAGACAGCATCTTCTGACTCAGCAGTGAAAGTAATATCTGATATTCCGAGCTGGCAATAGGTGAAACATAACCTATTGTTATTTTGTTCAGAGTTCCCAAACAACATTTATCATTGTTGACATGAATTATTAAAGTCAAACAAGAAACATGACCAACAGAAACCACTAAAGTATTTACAAAAGCTATACGGACGATATCTCAAAGACCTATTACGTTTCTATTTAAGATTATTTGAAAAGAGATTTCAAGATTAATGCAGATTATCTATAGAAACAAACACTTGCCACTAAATAAAAGGCCTGTCCTGTTGCACCAAAGCAAGCGATTCTGATTATGATGGAATTCAGGAACAAAGTACCTCAGTGAAACTTCAGGAGATATCAATATGGGTGACGGTCACATTATCTAACTAGTAACGTAAAATGCTCAAGAAAAACTTTGACCATGGTAAAAGCATTTCTTCACATAATATCAAACAAAACTGTTCTATGATAATCCAAAATAAATAAGCAGCTATTTTATAAAACTGACCAGCTACATTAAGCACACATTCACAATACTACCGCTCATTGAAACCAGCAACATATAGAAAAGTACTTTTCTATTTGTTGTTACAGAACAATTCACTCGTTAAGAGCATATTTTGCCTTCTTTCAATGCACAATTTGTAGTACATATACTTTAAATTGGAACAAGCCAATTAATTTATTCAATTTAGTGGATGAATTTTAATAGTACTCTATTTAGCCACTTGAAAACATGGTAGTGAGACTATACCACATATTTAATTAAGATTCTGAGTGTAACTAAGCAATGTCAAATTATCACTATGCTCCTCTAACTACGAATTAAATTTACAACAGGGCTCAACAGTAATTTTTGCTGACTCACCACATTGCTCTGCAGATAAGTATCTTTTTATCATTGCTTGGCAATCTTAGGTGGAGTACACCTGGTCCAACATCCAGAAAGAACCTGAGACTGTTTGCTGCATTCAGCATTTTGTATCTGCATTTACCCTGGTGGCGACCAGCTACTAAACAATATTTCTAGCAAAAACTTAGGAAGAGATCGTGAATTCACTACAATAATAATGTCTTTGAATTTATATCACATCTCATATTTAGTGTTTAAGCTTGTTTTGTGCAACCTTTACAGTTAAAGATGCATATTCAAGGTCATACAAGATTAAATTTAGGTAAGTGAAATACCAAATCATGAAAAAGTTCATGTTGGATCCCTGTTGTATATTAAATATGCACAGTTACAAAATGTTAACATCTTTTCCATTGCATTTGTTTTGTAAAAGTAGCTCAGTTAATACAATTAATATTCAGTATGCATTGTATTTCCTAACATAGGCTTAAAAACAATTAAATCACTTATGAAATGATATTTAGTGGCTCTGTAACTTGGAATGATTTAGCACCGAACTCTCAAAATCGATGATCGAGAGTTTCATCCCCAGTCTGCTAGATGGGCCACTGTGTAGCTGCAGAGCACTCCATCTCAGAGGGAACAGTAAGAACAGGCAGGAACTGACCCACCGTACTAAAGTGCACACGTCCAGTTGTCTGATCACGAAGTGAACGGATGCTGGCCATGGAGATGTCTACACAGACCATGTCATTTTCCAAGTTGAAGGAGGAAATGTGTTGGCAAGAGGTAGCAGATGGGGACCTAACAGGAAAACAAGTTATCTGGCATCAGCTGGTTAGGTTTCTGGCAAGGGATGTTTGGCAAAAGCATTAAACTCAAAGCACATTCTTCAAAACAGAACCAGAGCCATAACCAATACACGAGTTATGGATTCTGGTAGATACAATGGAATCCATATTTAAGCTATGGCACTCAAGATCAGGCTGACATTGTACTTCATTTGCACACATCAGGTATATGAATACGTTGATTCAAACGGTCAGCAAGATATCATACAATAACAGAGTTTTAAAAATAAGCCACAGAGCTCACCTGCCAACTAACCCTGGAGGACAGATTTTCCACAATAATTCTGTATTCAGTGTGAACTGGACGGCCACCTCTAAAAACGAAACAGAATGTTTTATTGTATTCTTTAAACCAGTGTTGTACTGACTGCACTTGAACAATTGAGGCTCAGAGATGAACAGCTGTCTATTTGCATCATTTGCACAGCAGATAATTGTACATACTCAAATTCAAGCAGGAAGAATGATTTTCTAGCCTTTCACATTCAGATCCACTTTTAAGAGCTCTCCTAACAGTTCTTTCTTCATTCACAAGAATTGGTTGTAAATTGCTGTTATGTACATTTCAGGAAACTTTTAGTAATGTTATGGACTTTTTGCTGCTTTAGTGGCACCGCTGATACTGTCCTGGGTAATTTGATTTCAACAGGGGCAGCAAAATTGGTGTAGTTCAGCAGGATTGGGAGTGGGGTTGGATTGCGGAAAGATAAATTACCAATGTTATTATTCTTGAGATATTACTGGAAGCTCTAAGTGTGTGTGTGAATACCATGATGGATTGATTGGATGTTTCCCAAATCCAAGCAGTCTATGAATATTGCATGAGTAAGATACTGGAAAGTGGCTGACCCATGCAGATAACATACAGCAAAGGAGCAGTGCATTCAAGTGAGGAAGAGAGAAAACTGAGAGGAAAAAAAAAGAAGTCTACCAATTGGACATGTTAAAAGTGGAGGACTACATTGGGACAAGTTACGTATGTAAATATATGCATTTACATAGCATAATATATATGGCATAGAAAGACTTTGGCCCAACCAGTCCATGTCGGTACTTATGCTCCACTGGAGCTACCTCCCATTTTTCCTCAAAAAGGATAACCTTTAAGTTGTAGTGCAAATGCTTCCTAAAAAGAATAGTTTCTGAAAGAAAAACTCCTCAAACAAGAGGCAGAAAAGAGCAGGATCTTTGTAAATACCATTTTTCAAAAGATATTTTTTCAAAAAGATATTTCAAAAAGGTTTAAATTGATGTGGTAAAATACTTTAGCAAAAAGAAATATTCCTTTTGGAAAAATTCTTTTATGTTTGGTCAAACGCAGAAATTCTGCTAAGACAGTGGTTAGCTACATTCCTGCCGTTTGATGTTAGACAAACAGATTCAATTATCACCAAAACATACACAAAAATAATGTTACCTTTAGTATTCTCTAATGGTGCTATAGAAATCATTAAAGTATCTCACATTTGTTTGATTCACACAGTCAGCTAGTCAACACTAATGGTGCAGAGTGAAAATTCTTTCACAATAAAGAATGTCCTAAATTCATTTTTATCGTTGTCTTGGTCCACTGAGCTAAGCATGGCTTTAAACTTCAGAAACATCTATCCTACATCTATTTCACTTACATACCAAACACTCTCTCATTTTATTATCCAGAGTATTTTTCCTGCTCACTGTTGCATGTTTCTAATGTATTCAAACATTTTCAATAAGAGCAGCCTTAAACTTTGCATATCAAAGCTCAAGTGATACCTTTAGTTTTCCAAACAAGCATTTAATATCAACCTGTCCATTTAGTTTCCAAAAGCATGAACGTTGTTATTACAAAGGACATCATGATGATTTTACCTTTCTTCTCCTCCACCAATTGATCTGCGATAACTGAAGCGTGGTGGGAATCTGCTGCTTCTGTGCCAACCTCCTCTTGATCGTGATCGAGCATATTCAATTGTAACCCTATGAAGATGACGCAGATGGGTGAATATGTATCCTTGCAAACTATGTAATCATCAAGAAAGAAAAAATAAGTTACACCATCCACTTCCTTCATATCCCCTCCCCTCCTGCATATAGTACCTCCTGCCTGTGTAGGGTTCACAAGTATTTGTTATTATCTGGCATGAGTGTTAGAAAGTGTAATTCCACAGGGATTTCTGACCAAATGCTTTGGCCAGGTCACAGCCTGACAACCCTTCTAAAAGGGATTAACAGGCACATGAACACTGGCATTCTGTGTTCGACCCAGAATCTGACTTTCCACAGCAAACTTTAGATATCAATGGATTCAGTATAAAAAAAATGCACTCAGTGTCAAAGTGTAAGCAATCATAATCATCAAAATTTGAAAAAGCACTGTTCTTTCTTGTAAGAACTATGAACACGGACATAGAATCATGTAGTAATGCAGAGGCCATTTGGTCCATTACACTAATATTGGCTCTTTTATTTATCATGTTCTGCCTTTCTGTCTTCATAAGTCAGCAACTGTTTTCCATAATTAATCCAATCCATTTATTACTGAATTTGCTTCAATGATGTGGCAAAACTTTTGAAATTCACATAGCTTTTCTGCAGTCATTTGTCAGAAGTAATATTTTTGGTGGCGAACAGATGAAAGAAACTGAAATTATCATTAATACTCTATTCCAGTCACTACCTTGGTCCTTAAAGTTGCAACGATACTTTGAAGAAATGTTAATTGCTAGAAATAAACAAGGCCAGACTTTTCAGCCACTGCTGTGCCAGAAGTTTCTGCATCTCTCAGCTAGTCGTTATTGGAACAACAAAGTGAGTATGTTGATTGTGATCAGAGCATTGGAGAGAAAAATAAAGCTTCAGATACGGGACAGCATGAGATCACGGGTTCAAACTAGAATCAGCATTACTGTCCACAAAATAAAATGTAACAGCCTTCCCCAACCCTAAGAAATAAGAGTGATTTGGCACATTGCTTAATGTAAATAATTGGACTGCACCTCAACTTGAGAAAGTCAGTGATACAGTCAAACAGTCTCAAAAATATAACTACTTAGAAACAGTAATTTTAACATTAGAGTTTGGACCTCAACACCAGACCAGACCAGTTATGTAAAAATCACTAAGCAAATAGAAAAAGTGCTTAAAAGAGAAAGGGAAGGAGCTGCCAAGATCATTTCACTTATAAAACTGCATAAGTCATAGGTAAAAGTTTCATGAAGCAGGAGAAAAATCTAGAGTGAGGCTATGCATTCCAAAATCACATCAACTTTGCAAAGTTTAGCCATGTTCCTGCTCCCCATTGGCTAAAATTAATGGAAAAGATGCAACTGGCCCATTGTTTTAAAAACAAAGGTGAGTTTATTTATTTTAAAAAAAGAAGTCTTTCCTTCTTCAGAAAGTTATGGTGGAGATAGGTGGATTTCAAAGAACCTTTCAAGGGTAAAACAATGAAAGATATTTAGTTTTTTCTTTGGACCAGTACATGAATTTATATACTAAATGAACACTCACACAAAACAAATTCTGGGTCTGGCACGCTGTAATATATATTGTCCATTATACATTTTTTTCCTACTTTGCTCATGGAATGGGAGTGATGCTGGCTATACCAGGATTTATTGCCATTCCTAATTACCCAGGAAAAAGGTGGGGGTGAGCTGCCTTCATGAACTACTACAATCCTTTCATTGGAGGTACATGCATTATTTGTTCAGATGGGGGGTCCGGGATTTTGAACCAGTCAAGAAATGAAGATATATTTCCAATCAGAATAATGCCTGGTTTAGAGGGAACTTCCAAGTGGTTGCATTCCCATCCATCTGTTGTCTTTCTAGGTGGAAGAAGACATGAATTTGAAAGAAGCTGTCCAAAGAGCCTTGGTGAATTGTAGAAGTGCATTTTGTAGACGCCGCACTTAATTTTCCTTTGAGCAAGGTATGAGTCTTAACAGCAGAAGATTATCCCAAGTTTTGCTAGACCTCCTTGATGCCTTACTCACTCAAATACTGTCTAATTTAAAAGTAGTCACCTCTGGAGGTCAGCTCTTTGTCTCTTAACAACCAGTGCTCAGGGCCAATGCTCAAACTGATGAATGGGGTGCCAAACAGGCTACTCTTTTTCCTGGAATGTGTTGAGCTTCTCGAGTGTTGTTAGAGATCAACTCACCCAGATAAGTGAAAATTATTTCATCACACTCATGATTTGTACATTCTAAATGGTGCACTGGCATTTGCAGACAGAAAGGCTTTTGTCCAAAACGTTGATGATCTTGCTCCTCGGTTGCTGCCTGACCTGCTGTGCTTTTCCAGCAGCACTCTAATCCAGACAGAAAGTAAGTTAATTGGTGCAGATTTCAGAGTCTCTGACCTGCTGTTTTACATGGCTCTTCCAGTTCAGCTTCTGTACAATGCTAATCCCCAGGTTGTTGACTTTAATGGATCAGTGATGGTAATGTTGTTGCATGTAAAATGAAGATGGTTAGATTCACGTTTTTTTGGAGATGATCATGACCTACTGCTTAAGTAAAGATGATGCTACTTCTCACTTAACAGTCCAAGCCTGGAATTATTCAGGTAATGATGCAAAAGGTCACAGGCCACTTCACTTTCTCAGGAATGGTGAAAACTGCTTAATGTTATGCAATCATCAGTAAACATTCCTGCTTCTGACTCTGTGGTGCAGAGAAGGTCATTGATAAGGCAGTTGAAGATGGTTGGACATAGGATACTACCCTCGGGAACTTTTGTTGTGATGTCCGCAGTTGAAGTGCCTGACCTCCAAATAACCATAACCATCTTCCTTTCTGCCAGATATGACCCCAACCAGCAAAGTTTTCCCTAGTTTTGCTAGGGGTCCTTGACACAATTCTCAGTCAAATGCTGCCTGATGTCAAGAGCAATCATCTCAACTCTGGAGTTCAGCTCTTTTGTCCATGTTTAAACCAAAGTTGTAACAATATCAGAAGATAAGAAGTCTTGACAGAACCCAGACTGACCATCAGTGAGCAGATTATTTCCTGCTAGTACTGTCTGTGATCCCCTCCATCGGTTTGCTGATGGGTGAAAGTGGACAGATGGGGATGATAATTGGCCGGGTTGGATTTGTCCAACATTTGTAGCCAGGATATACCTGGGCAATTTTCCTCATTGCCAGTATTGAAACTGTACTGGAACAGAATTCGGTTAGTTCTGAAGCACAAATCTTCAGTAAAACTGTTGGACTGTTGCCAGGGTCTACAGTTTTTGCAATATCCAGTGTCTCCAGCCATTTCTTGATATCAGTGATTGAATTGAATTGGCTGAAGACTTGTTTCAGTGACAGTGGTGATCTCAGGAGCATGCCCAAGGATTAGAAATGACTGAACAGAAACGGCACAGATTAAATATGGACTCCGTCCACTGATGTACCAAATGAATATGTACTGGTCCCTGAGGTTCAGGCTTTATAGTCAACAATATCATTATTAGTATAGATACAAATAATGTGGAGAGAAAATGTAAATAGGTTTACAAACTTTTTTGCAGTGAGGCATGACCCAGCTTCGTCGTAAAGCTGATTCTCACAAATGATTACCTTTCATTGCAAAGTTCTTTTCCATTCAACTCATAGACTGCATCATCAGCATCTCGGTAATCCTCAAATTCCTGGAACAGAATAACTGGCTGCAAATTACCTTTCTAGCAGAAAGAGATAGTTAGAAAGAAGAGCTAAGAGTCAGTGAGCTCCAGTGGCTTAAAAAAAAATACTTTACACTTACCACAAAACCAAAGCCATTTTTTAAGTTGATTTCTCGAATGCGACCATATCCCTTGAAAAACCTCTCAACGTCCTTTTCTCGGGCATAAGGGCTTAAGTGACCAATGAACACACGACACCTCATTTTAAGCTAGAGATGGGTGAGCCTGCTTTTATATAAAGCATTTAAAAATATTAAATTCAAAATAGAACATAACTCTTGCAATAGAAATTTAAAACAATGTAAAATGGTTATTTTACTAAGAAAAAAAATCAGTGTTAAATTCCAGTGACCCAAAACATTAACTCTGCCTTCTTGCCACAGATGCTGCCAAACCTGCGAACTGTTTCCAGTAATTCTTGTTTTACATTTTAAAATTTACCTGTAAACTAAATTGCTAATTTATGTGGATCCTATTTTATAAAGCAATTTTGTCATTTTATTAGTTCCCTAAATTCATTACAGTAATGAACATAATACACATAATGAACACCTAAACCAGACAGGACCAAACTTCACAGAACATTACAGTGTGTTACAGGCCCTTTGGCCCTGGATGTTGTGCCGACCTGTGAAATCAATCTGAAGCCCATCCAACTTAAACTATTCCATTATGATCCATATGTTTATCCAATGACCACTTAAATGCCCATAAAGTTGGTGAGTCTACTACTGTTGTAGGCAGGGCTCCTCTATTATTCTTCACATTAACGGATATCCAAGCACAACCATTTAAGTATCTTTGTCCTGTGTTTAATGCTGTTTAAAAACCAGCACTACATTGACAACAATGGCTTAATAAGATCCAAACTAAATCTGTGCCTAGCTACTCGAGAGAAAGGAAAATAGCACAACTAACAAGACCTCTTCCGGAGTACTATATGCAGTTCTGTGTCTTGTTGTTATGGGAAGGATGCCATCAGGAATGGAGAGTTTGAGATATAAAAATACACTGGAAACGCTGGGTCGTTTTTCACTGGAGCGTAGAAGGTTGAGGGGTGACCTTTATAAAGGTTTATAAAGGTATAAGGGGCGTATATAAGGGTTTCACCAGAGGATGGGGAGTTCAAGACTAGTGTGGCATATTATTAAGTGAAAGAAGAAAGATTTACAAAGGACATATGGGATAGCCTTAAGTTTTTTTTACACAGAGTGGTTAGTGTGTGTAATAAACTGCCAGAGAAAGTTGTGGATGCAGGTACAGTTACAATGTTTAAAAAGACCTTTGGATAAGTCCATGAATAGGAAAGATTTGGAGGGATATGAGCTAAGTGCAGGCAAGCGGGACTTGTTTAGTTTGAGAACATGGTTGGCAAGGACTGGTTGGACCAAAGGTCTGTTTCCATGCTGTATGACTGGATTTTCAATGATAAAACCTACTGACATGCCGTAAAATCATCACATCACTGTTTCATTAACCAGCCAAGAAAGAATTCAGGTGTAACCTGTCATATTGGAGCTAGTGGGGGAATGCAAAAAACAAGAATCAAAAACTTACGCCTTATAGTTGTTCAAAACAATTCAGAATTGGTTTGAGATAAAACAGAAAATGCTGGAGAGATTCAGCAGATCTGGCATTAAAGGTCTGACTTAAAAAGGCTGGAAAATTATTTTTGGATTTCACTTGCTCCTCCGTTCCCAACAAGACAAAATCATTATTTTCCAATCCCTTTCTGTTCCAAAAACAGCCATATTGGACTTGCTTCTCGCTCCACAAATGTAGCCAGACCCGCTGAAGTTCTCAAGCACATTCTCATTTTATTTCAGATCATTAGCATCTACAGTACTTTGCTTTTATTTGGGAGTTTGCATCGCAAATAAGGTCAATGCAGATATTTCCATGGAGACAACTATGAAGTTTGCTTAGCTGATATGGAAGCTCCAGTGGTAACAATTGGTTGTTACAATGATACAAGTTGAAATAATACTTTGTGACTGATATATTTTGATGCTGCTATAAATCATTAAGAGAGAACTGCTGGGCAATGGAGTAAAATGACAAAACAAAAATACAGAAAATTAACTTTACAATGCACCACACTGGCACAATTTGAGCAGACATTGCTTTTAAAAAAGAATTCATAAGACCATCTGCACCAGTCGCACTCTTTGTGAATACAGTTCCATCTCTACTCAGGTACTCTTGCATGAGGTAGCTGGAAAAACATCACTACATTAGACACACCAGATAACTTTGACATTTAAAATAATTTATTTCTCTTTCGAACATAACTTCAAAGCTAGAGCTAAACCTGCATGATTCAAATCTCAGGCTTGATTTAGCTACATTACCTCTGCCAAACAAAATGCATCTTACTGTAAACAGTAATCTTGTATGTTAGGAGTTATTCTGGTCAGCAATATTCTAATAGCAGGCTGAAACCGCTGCAGAAATGATCAGCTAATTTGAATATTTTGACTTTAAATTCTACTTTTAATAAGACTGCCACTTAAACCCGTTGCAAATGATTTAGCAGTCTGTTCATGCATTCAGTTATAATTTTTCTAAAAGATGAACACTATCTGGAATAAGTACAAATTAGCTTTAAACAGCAATTAGGAAACATTTCAAGGCTGACAGAAAAGGAACAGAAGAAGCTGATCCAAGTTAGACCTAAGCAGTATTTAGGGGTTTCAATGCCACAGCAGAGTAAACAATGATTTGAACTACAATGAACGTCTTTTCATCAATTTGAGTCTCGTTTCATCAGTTTGTGTCTCTGGGGGAAAAAAAATTCAAACCAATTTCCTCCACCTTTTTGGTTTCAGGCTTCATTTCCCAGCCCCTAAGTTGCTCTTCTGTATTTCTAGTTCTTCAATTAGATCTCATCCAAGTTTGAAATCTCTATCATTCCATATCCTATTTACCAACAAGACATGCATGCAAGCTACTTTTTTTTAAAAAAATCATTCCTGAGATGGAAATGTGACAGCCAGGCCAGTATTTCTCACCCTTAAGAAGGTGGTGAAGTGCTGTCTTGACCTGTGATGTGATAAAGTATAATACCTACAGGCTGTTTCTTTAAACCTGGATACACTTTGCAAAATATGTTCTGCCATCCCAATTTCCTATAGATGTCGAAAATGTTTTTTTTATACCTTCAACAGGGTATTCTGGTGATAATTATCTAGTTTCTGTAATAGATGAATGAGACATAGGAACATAGTACAGAAAGATTCAAATGAACTTTTATTACACTCCTTTATCTACATACATTACAGTCTCAGGAACAAGTACCTCTGGGCTCACATTTAGCAATTTGGATGCAAAGTGCACAGCTACAAGATAACTAATTTAGTTTGAGAATATGGTCGGCATGGACTGGTTGGACCAAGGGTCTGTTTCCATGCTTTATGACTGGATATACAGTATTTTTTTCCCCAGATTAGGAGGGCTCTGTGGCTAAACTGACAGTATTTTTTGACTGTCAGTTTTACTTTTAAGCTAGGGAACTGCAAACAAGATCTTGGTGTCTTTTAGAAGCAGGTGCTGCTGCTTACCACCATGCTATAGCAGTAGTGTGATGTCTGGGAACTGTTCCTTCATAAACAGCTGCTTTTGTTCACCCAGATGTGCGTTGCCCTCATGATATCCCACAGATGCAGTAATGGGCTTTTTAAAAAAGGGTATCCGTACCTGATGAGGTAACACTTATGTTAATTCCCATAACACAAGAACAATAATTGGGTAGCATAATACTGAAGTTTTCAGCAGACTTGTACGACAGCTTCTGGTACCTTTGCATATTTCAAATAGATACTTGTGTGTCCAGGCTCAAGCTAAACAATTTGGATGTAAACTGCAGCACATTCCCCCTCAGTGTGTCATGCTGCAAGATGACTCAGCAAGATGGAAACGGAGACCTTCACACTACCAGGTCACGTCTATGGTACTGTGAATGTATGAGGTTAAAATCAGATCAGCCATGATCTTACCATATGGCAAAGCAAGCTTGAAATCAACCAGTTCCAAGAGGCAGGTACCCATGGAATGGAAATGAGAATGTAGATAGGTAGTCTGCTGGCCTGCCATATCAAACTGAGTGAGGCAGAGTGGTTAACAATGGAGTTGCATAATAAAAGGGGGAGTAGTTCTCTATCTGTTTGAGCATCAGTTCTATAAACTCACTTTTTATTTTTTAGAGAGTCCTGGTGATATCCTTTTACTGGTGTCTCTGAATCCATGGATAGGATTCAAGTAGAACTGGAAACAAGTGTCAAAGTTTAAATTAGATCCTGACACCAATGCTCAGATGAAATGACTACCTAGATCTTTCATAAGCACCACTGCTTAGGTGCCCAATGTGTGGCCTCCATAGTTTCCACTACAATAATAACATAATACTGTGGACTAAATCAACAACAAAATACTAAGGTTTACTTAGAAGAGAAATGTGGGAATGCATCAAGGCTACTACAATGCCAAAGCTGTGTTTTCTTTCACAATTGCGCAGATGTGGGATCACAATAACAGTTTTAAGGAAAGAACATTAATTGTAATGCAGCCACAAAAAAAAGACAGGACAAAACAATGTGACAAAATGGCCATTCCCCCAGTTACCAGAAGGCGATTCCTTTATTTTACAAGGTACTGCTTGGGATAGCATCCAGAATTTTGACCCAGCAATATTAAAGGAATGGTGACATTGTTCCAAGTATAGTCTAACGGCAACAATTGTTGACTATTGTAAAAACAAAACTAGCTCACTAATGTTCTTTCAGTCAATCTAGTATCCATACCTGGTCTGGTCCACATATGACTCCAGACCCACAGCAATGCGGCACTTAACTATCTTTAGAAATGGTCTGGAGATAAACCAGATCCAGGGAAATGAGGGATAGGCCAAAAGTGCCTGCCTTGCCAGTGACACCCACACCCTACACAAGTCTATGGAATAAACATGAGTCTGGATGGTGAGTAATTTGCTTGGGAACTTGTAGGTGGATCACAGAGATTATGGGTTTGGACGGTGACAACTGAAGCCTTGGTGAGATATTCAGTGCATCTGGTAGATGCAACACAGTGCTGTCTCTATTAATCAGAGCCTACTACACATCCAGATGCAAGCTACAATCGATCCCTCACTATCCCAATTTGCGTGTACACTGTGGTCAGGCAAAACTATGTCATTGCACCAGCTCTCTTCCTTGCAATATCCATATCCATGAATATTCCTGCTGGAGCAGAGCTAACATATAGGACAAAAAGGAAGCTTCGCCTTCAGAGCAGAAACCATACCCATGTCTGCTGACTGTATACAGACGTTCCTTGTGCACATACACTTGGACCGAGCTCCAAGTCATCATCGGTGTGTTCATGGAGACACATGCGAGAATGGGCTCTGGAACACAGAAGTCATCGACAAGCCCATCACACCATGCAACACTGTCCCTTGACTGTCAAATCCAAGGTAAGCTACTGGACAGCGTAGATCATATCTTGCAAACCCTCCTCTTAGCAGGGGCAGACACCACCTCCAGACTGCCAGTGCAGCTTTTGACTACACAAAGAACAGTGTGTTCCGAGACCTTCTGAGCTCAGAGGCATGGAAAACGGACAGATGTCTCAAATTCCTTGAGAAATATCACCAGCTATGTCTCTACACAATTCTGCAAATCGATTGATCTGAGAGGCGCTCCAATATCAGTGTTCTCTCAGGCCAAATCCCTAGCATTGAGACACTAGTTATAGTTAATCATCTGCATCAGGCAGATGGTCCATGGCTCTAGTAGTCCCAACTGTGCTTGGGTCAGGGACAAGCCTTATGTGTGCTCAGCAGGGCATAGGGCTCAGGCCCTATGATTATTGTCCTTAATTGTATGGAGCAGGCCACATCATCTGCATGTGTGACAAAAAACTCTGAAATGAGCTCCCTACTCTGAGCCTCATCACGCCAGGCAGATGGGGAGAAGCATCCCTGAAAAAGTTTCAAGACTCCCACTTACTCGTGGGAATCTCAAACCCAAGTCCAACCAAAATTGAGAAGGTGTATCTGCAAAGGAGGCAATCATTGTGATCATCCCCGATGGACTCACATGGAGGCTAGGCACAAACAGCGGAAGGACCATGCAAAAATCCAAGCATCCCACTCACCAGTTCCAGCAAGCACAAGCTGCCCAACATGTAGCAGGATGTACAGAAGCAGCAATGGCCTGTTTAGTCACTTCAGGCCCTACACCACTACACAGGAAGAAAGTTATCCTTCAGGAGCTGCCCAAAAAGAATGTGATGTATGGGACACCAATTGAACAGACTTCTTTTCTATGGATGCTGTTGAACCTTGAGTGCTATTACAGCTGCACACCCAGCCAAGTGGAAAGTATTCTGTCATTCTCCTGACTTGTGCCTTGTAGGCAGCGGACATGTGTTGGGAAGACGAGGTGAGTAACTGATCACAGAGGTCTCAGTCACTGACCTGCAGGCACTATTTAAATAGTTGGTCCAGTTCAGCTTTAGTAAAAAGTGAGGTCTGCAGATGCTGGAGATCAGAGCTGAAAATGTGTTGCTCCTGATGAGGGGCTCTGGCCCGAAACGTCGAATTTCCTGTTCCTTGGATGCTGCCTGACCAGCTGTGCTTTAACCAGCAACACATTTTCAGCCCAGTTCAGCTTCTAGTCAATGGTAACTTCCAAAATATTGGTGGTAGGAGATGTGACCATCATAATGCTGTTGAACATCAAGGGGAAATGATTAAGACTCATTCTTGATGGCCGTGGTCATTGCCTGGTACTTCTGGATTAGTGGTGCTGGAAGAGCACAGCAGTTCAGGCAGCATCCGAGGAGCAGTGAAATCGACGTTTCAAGCAAAAGCCCTTCGAGGAAGGGCTTTTGCCCGAAAGTCGATTTCTCTGCTTCTTGGATGCTGCCTGAACTCCTGTGCTTTTCCAGCACCACTAATCCGGAATCTGGTTTCCAGCATCTGCAGTCATGGTTTTTACCTCATTGCCTGGTACTTGCATGGCATAAATATTAATTGTCACTTCTAAGTCCATTTTTATTGTTTTTTTTCCTTTTTGCTCCCCATAAAACATGCTCCAAGTGCAGCATCCATTATGCAGATGAAGACATATTTATTGCACAATTTCCACTCTCCTATATCAATGCCAATGTTTTTGCATTTATATCATTGCCATGGAAGCATGGAAACTGCACCAGCACTAAAAGTGCCCCACCTCCACAACATCCCGCATTCCATCCCTGTCTCAGCTCATCTGCTGCAAATGTACCATCTTCAATGCATTGTTGATTGCAGTTCAGACTGGACTACTTCAATGCACCCTTTGCCAGCCTCCGTCACATCTTCTGTCCATCGTAAACTTTAATTCATTGAAAAATGTAAACGTAGGAAACACACCTCTGATAAATTAAAAATTGCTGTCTTTTATTGGAACATAAAGCCACTCACTATGCCTGAACACTTCAAAAAGCACGTAAAATTGAACAAAATAATGAGTATGTGAAAAGGACATGACAGGAACAGACAGACAGCATATTCAACAAATGACCACAGACTAAAATGGATACTTGTGCAGACTAGCAACAGATATTGCAAGTTAAAAAAGAATCCAATGATGTATAATTATGAGAGAAGACAACTGGATATCTTAAAATTCTGCAACTATTTTTGAATTATTTTGATAGCTTCATTACCATATTTGAGTATGTTACATTAGGTCAACACAGTTATAGCAAAGGGCTAAAAGCTAGCCATATCGTCTGAGCCAAAATAAATTTCAACATAAAGCAGGCAAACATTGAGTTCTGAAGGAGGGCTGTTGAACCTGAAACATTGACTCTGCTTTCTCTGTACACATGCGGCCAAACCTGCGTACTTCCTCCAGTAGTTACTGTTTTTGTTACACAGTTAAACCCTTCATTTCAAAAGGGGGAGTGGGAGAAAAAGGCTCAGAGTAGGAGGAGGGAAGGGGGGGGTCAGAGGAGTGAGGAAAGGTTGGATGGGTTGTAGCGGGGACTCAGAGCCATGGGGATGGAGGAGGGGGCTGAGAGGAGTGGGGTGGGCAGGGAGAGGGGCAGTCAAAGGGGTGGGGGGTAGTCAGAAGGGAGGGAGGGAGGTAATCAGGAGGGAGGGAGGGAGAGAGAGAAGGAGGGAGAGAAGGAGGGAGAGAAGGAGGGAGAGAAGGAGGGAGAGAAGGAGGGAGAGAAGGAGGGAGGGAGGGAGGGAGGGGGAGAGAAGGAGGGAGGGAGGGAGGGAGGGAGGGAGGGAGAGAAGGAGGGAGGGAGGGAGGGAGAGAGGAGGGAGGGAGGGAGGGAGAGAAGGAGGGAGGGAGGGAGGGAGGGAAGGAGGGAGGGAAGGAGGGAGGGAGAGAAGGAGGGAGGGAGGGAGGGAGAGAAGGAGGGAGGGAGGGAGGGAGAGAAGGAGGGAGGGAGGGAGGGAGGGAGAGAAGGAGGGAGGGAGGGAGGGAGAGAGGGAGGGAGGGAGGTAATCAGAAGGGAGGGAGGGAGGGGGGTAATCAGAAGGGAGGGAGGGAGGGAGGGGGGTAATCAGAAGGGAGGGAGGGAGGGGGGTAATCAGAAGGGAGGGAGGGAGGGGGGTAATCAGAAGGGAGGGAGGGAGGGGGGTAATCAGAAGGGAGGGAGGGAGGGGGGTAATCAGAAGGGAGGGAGGGGGGTAATCAGAAGGGAGGGAGGGAGGGAGGGGGGTAATCAGAAGGGAGGGAGGGAGGTAATCAGAAGGGAGGGAGGGAGGGAGGGAGGTAATCGGGAGGAAAGGAGGGGGTAGTCAGGAGGGAAGGGGGTGTAGGGGGGAGTCAGAGAGTTCGGGAAGGGTGAGGGGGGACTCAGGGTTAGGGGGCAGTGGGTTGGGTGGTGAGGGTGAGGGGGCTGTGGGGTGGTGAGGGTGAGGGTGCTGTGGGGGGAGGGGGGGTTGGGTGGTGAGGGTGAGGGGGCTGTGGGGGGAGGGGGGTTGGGTGGTGAGGGTGAGGGGGCTGTGGGGGGAGGGGGGGTTGGGTGGTGAGGGTGAGGGGGCTGTGGGGGGAGGGGGGGTTGGGTGGTGAGGGTTAGGGGGCTGTGGGGGGAGGGGGGGTTGGGTGGTGAGGGTTAGGGGGCTGTGGGGGGAGGGGGGGTTGGGTGGTGAGGGTTAGGGGGCTGTGGGGGGAGGGGGGGGTTGGGTGGTGAGGGTGAGGGTGTGAGGAGGTGGGTGGGGGGTAGATTCTGGGAAGTTGGGCCTCACATATCCCAGGGGTCAGGAAGAGGTTTGAATTGGGGGAAGAATGCTGCTCATTCACAGCAAGGACTGTTTGTATTTCAGATTTCCCAGGTCACTGTCATTTCTCACACTCTGTTAACCCGCCGCTGGCTGGCTGTCCCACTCACTTCCTTGTCCGTTTCCTCTCCCTGTCCCTCTCGCCCTTTTCACTGAAACCAGCCGCCACCTCCTGAAACTGGTCGCTGTGATGGTGACACAAGTGAGGCCTTCTCTCCGTCAGAGGCACACTCGCCACTCACACTGCCCCCTGCAGGTCAGGAGGACCCCACTGCCAACCGTCCTCTCCCCGCCACCCAACCGGGACTTATACTGTTCACGGTCACCGCTCACACTGCCCCCCGCAGGCCGGGAGGACCGGCCCTCACTCCCCTTGAGGACATACTGCTCAAACTGCAGGCAGGTAGGAGCGAATTGTTCACACTGCCCCTCGCAGACAGGGAGGGCCCACCGCTCCCACTGCCCCCTGCAGGCCGGGAGGACCCACTGATCTCACGCAATCTCCCCCCTAACCTGCAGGCTGGGAGGACTTCAGCTTACACCGCCCCCTGCAGGTTGGGAGGACCCACTGATCTCACGCAATCTCCCCCCTAACCTGCAGGCTGGGAGGGCGTTCAGCTTACACCGCCCCCTGCAGGCTGGGAGGACATCCTGCTTACACTGCCCCCGGAAGCCGAGAGGACCCAACGCTAACACTACTCCCCCTCAGGCCGGGAGGACCCACTGCGCACACCCCCTACCCCTCGGGGCGGGAGGACCCACTGCGCACACCGCCCCCCTCAGGCCGGGAGGATCCACGCTTACACTGTCCCCTGGAGGACCCACTGCGCACACCGCCCCCCTCAGGCCGGGAGGATCCACGCTTACACTGTCCCCTGGAGGACCCACTGCTCACACCGCTCCCGTCAGGCCGGGAGGACCCACTGCTCACACCGCCTCCCTCAGGTCGGAAGGACCCACCGCTTACACTGCCCCCTGCAGGCCGGGAGGACCCAACGCTTACACTGCCCCCTGCAGGCCGGGAGGACCCACCGCTTACACTGCCCCCTGCAGGCCGGGAGGACCCAACGCTTACACTGCCCCCTGCAGGCCGGGAGGACCCAACGCTTACACTGCCCCCTGCAGGCCGGGAGGACCCAACGCTTACACTGCCCCCTGCAGGCCGGGAGGACCCACCGCTTACACTGCCCCCTGCAGGCCGGGAGGACCCACCGCTTACACTGCCCCCTGCAGGCCGGGAGGATCAGTAGCTCCTTCAGTGACCATCCCTGACACTTTTATGGGATCAGAGTGATATTAGAACAAAAACCCAGTAACTGGTGAGAAATAATCTTGGACTTGTTTTCCTCTTCACCTGCAAATGGCAAACCGTATTTCTATTGTTAAAAAAAAGTTCGAAAGAGCTCACCTGTGGTTAATGCCAAGTAACAATGTGGGAGAATAAAATAAAATACTTGAAATATTTTCTGTGAAACGAATAATCTGCTCCTTGCAATGCAGGAACTTTTCTTATTTGCAGAGTTTCTGTTAGTTTTAACAGCTTCTTGCAGGGGTATGAGGAAGAATCATCCCGGGGCATTTACACAACTTTGGAGAAGTTTCCAGAGTGAGGAACAAGATCCACCCCACTGCTCTTCCATTGACAGGAGCCTGGCACATCCCCAGAATGGACAGGAGGACTGAATCGTTTGGGGAAAATCGAAGCCCAAACTCAAGTGATAGTAACAACAATAAAATATCATGTGGAGGGGCCGCTGTCGGACTGGGGCGTACAAAGTAAAAGGGAAAAAAACAAACACCCCGCGATCCGGTCCAACAGATCTATTTGGAAGCACACACTAGCTTTCGGAGCGCTGCCCCTTCATCAGGAAGCTGGGGTCAGTGTTCGCCCTCATTGCCCCACACACTCACAGCAGCTTCCACAGTCCGCACGTGTGCAGAATAGCAGGGGAATCCGAATAAAAATGGTCTGTGAATGTAATCTTCTGATGAAGGGCTTATGCCCGAAACATCGAATTTCCTGTTCCTTGGATGCTGCCTAACCTGCTGTGCTTTAACCAGCAACACATTTTCAAATGTAATCTTCTCCAGAGTCTGCATCGTATTGAAACATGCCAGACTGCAATCCACAGGAAACCGATGAACTGAGAACCTGCATTCTTCTGCTGTTAGTCTCACCATCAGTCACTTCCTTTCAAGCAATACTTAGGTTCTGTATCAGCAAGTGCTTGCCTGTGTATATTATAAACTGAATGGAATGCTGGTACAGTGCAACCTTGATTTTCTGAACATCGATTGTCCGAATTTCAGATTATCCGAACAAGATTTCAAGGTCCCATAAAAATGGCATTAGGCAACTCAGCATTCAGTTGTCAGTTAAATAGCATTATGGCGTGCATTACCAGATAACCGAGAAATGTTTGGATAACCAGCACTCATATTATGGTTTGCTTACGAACAAATCGATTATCCAAATGATCAATTATCAGAACAAAATACTTCCACAAATACTACCTCAAATAATTGAGGTTCTACTGTACTCTGTATTCCTGGATACTGAGACAAGATTAGACTAGATTAGATTACTGACAGTGTAGAAACAGGCCCAAGTCCACACCGACCCGCCAAAGCGCAACCCACCCATACCCCTACATTTACCCCTTACCTAACACCACGGTCAATTTAGCATGGCCAATTCACCTGACCCGCACATCGTTGTGACTGTGGGAGGAAACCGGAGCACCCGGAGGAAACCCACGCAGACACGGGGAGAACGTGCAAACAGTCAGTCGCCTGAGGCGGGAATTGAACCTGGGTCTCTGGCGCTGTGAGGCAATAGTGCTAACCACTGTGCCACCATACCGCTCATAAAGGATGTCATTGATTAAAATAATAACCAATGTCATACAGTGGGAAATATTTTCTGTAAAATTCTGTGAAACGAATAATTTTTTCTGCAAAGATTGGTATCTTCAGCAACAATTTGCTAAGTAACTTAATGGAAAAATGTACAACTGTGACTATGTGCATATATTGAGCTACTTGAATAGGGGAAAATAAGGATTTTAAAGTTTTGAATGGAAGATTTGAATTAAGCCAAATGGGAACACCAATACATTTGCCAAAATTTTGTATTACAGAATTAGTGATTAAGTAGTGCAACATAACTGGCAGGTACAATTAATATTTAGGACTCATTTCAGCGAATTTTTTTTCATGCTCAATAAAATTAATTTACTAAGTCGTAAAGTCCAGTAGCTGTAAATGATAACATGATTGTAGCAATCCAGCAAATAATGACACCGTAGAAACAATAGTTCTTTTTCCCTCTAAAGAATCTGCCCTGATAATAACCATCATGGCATCTCATTGCTGGGATAATATTTATTGCAATATTTTGGCATTTTCTGTAACATGAAAGTGAAAGGAAAACAACAGGTGAAATATTTACTGCTTACATCTGATAATGAAAATAACATGCAATGACCTTTCTCAAGGTTTGTACAATGCAACTAAAAGTCAAGCCTGTTATTCAATTAACTGGAATTGATTGTGTGAAAGATTTTTATTCCCAGTAATGACTTAACAGTCTGTGAATGGTTTCCTAGAATCTTGTGCGGCAACAATAGATGACAAAATAACTGCGTATGTTGTTCATGAACTTGCTGAATGTTGTTCATTAAATGCGACACTTCAAAACCTGTCAAAGTGATTTTCATTTTGATTACCAAAATACAGCTAAAAGGAAATGCAGGTTCCCAAAGGTGTTTTTTCCCCTTGCACTCATCAAGACAAATGCAAGAATGCCAAACTTCAAATGATCTGAACAATTTATATCACAGAAGAGGATGCTGGTTGATTGGCAACATAGTACTGCTGTGCACAAATAGGTTATGCTGCTTGGCAGTGAGATGAAACACATCTAGTCAGTCAAGTTAAAATTAAACTGGGTGGAGCCACCCAGAAAACATGTCAGTGAAAGAAAGAATTGTCAATGTGATGTTGCAGATACCAATGCAGAAATATAGGTTAATTTGTAACAAGGGTAGGGGTAGGTTAGTATTCTGTAAACACACTCTTAGGGATGCTTAAATGGCTAAATGACTAGTGTACAGTTCATAATAAATGACAACAGCACAGATTTGACTCCTGTTCTGGTGGAGGGAGACTTGGGACCTGCTTGAGTGTGGAAGGCAATGGCAAACCAACACTGACACAAAAGGCCAAGAAATTGGCTGAGATTGGCCTGAAGAGCTGCCTTTGAGCAGAGCACACACAAGAGACATGCTCTTACCATTCATCATGAACAATCATAATGGCAGGTGGGGCCTAGACCCTCAAACATCATGCGGATCTGCTCTGAAAACAGCTCCATGTAACCCTTCTCAAAACATGGAGGTTGGGAGATCATTGGAAATGGTATTTAACAAAGTTTGTGAGAAGATTTGTAGCTATGGTGTTCGTTGTTGTGGTTCTGTTCGCCGAGCTGGGAATTTGTGTTGCAGACATTTCGTCCCCTGTCTAGGTGACATCCTCAGTGCTTGGGAGCCTTCTGTGAAGCGCTTCTGTGATCTTTCCTCCGGCATTTATAGTGGTTTGAATCTGCCGCTTCCGGTTGTCAGTTCCAGCTGTCCGCTGCAGTGGCCGGTATATTGGGTCCAGGTCGATGTGCTTATTGATTTGAATCTGTGGATGAATGCCATGCCTCTAGGAATTCCCTGGCTGTTCTCTGTTTGGCTTGTCCTATAATAGTCGTGTTGTCCCAGTCAAATTCTTGTTGCTTGTCATCTGCGTGTGTGGCTACTAAGGATAGCTGGTCGTGTCGTTTCATGGCTAGTTGGTGTTCATGGATGCGGATCGTTAACTGTTACATAGGACAAACAGGAAGACAGCTAACGATCCGTATCCATGAACACTAATTAGGCCACGAAACAACACAACCAGCTATCCTTAGTAGCCACACACATGCAGATGACAAGCAACATGAATTCGACTGGGACAACACTATTACAGGGCAAGCCAAACAGAGAACAGCCAGGGAATTCCTAGAGGCATGGCATTCATCCACAGATTCAATGCATCTAGGAATTCCCTGGCTGTTCTCTGTTTGGCTTGCCCTGTAATAGTAGTGTTGTCCCAGTCGAATTCATGTTGCTTGTCATCTGCGTGTGTGGCTACTAAGGATAGCTGGTTGTGTTGTTTCGTGGCTAATTAGTGTTCATGGATACGGATCGTTAGCTGTCTTCCTGTTTGTCCTATGTAACAGTTAACGATCCACATCCATGAACACCAACTAGCCATGAAACGACACGACCAGCTATCCTTAGTAGCCACACACGCAGATGACAAGCAACATGAATTTGACTGGGACAACACGACTATTATAGGACAAGCCAAACAGAGAACAGCCAGGGAATTCCTAGAGGCATGGCATTCATCCACAGATTCAAATCAATAAGCACATTGACCTGGACCCAATATAATGGCCACTGCAGCGGACAGCTGGAACTGACAACCGGAAGTGGCAGATACAAATCACTATAAATGCTGGAGGAAAGATCACAGAAGCACTTCACAGGAGGCTCCCAAGCACTGAGGATGTCACCTAGACAGGGGACGAAACATCTGCAACACAAATTCCCAGCTCGATGAACAGAACCACAACAACGGTATTTAACAGTTACATCAAAAGTGCAAATATATAAATTGTTTCTCTGTATAATTCAAAAGTACTTCACGGGCCATAAAACACTTAGATGACCAGTGATCTTGGAAGGTGCTATATGAATGCATTGTTTTTAAAATAAATTGTTTGGATTAAACCCCTCAGGCTTACATAACAAAGTACAAGAATGTGTCCAGAAATCCTTGGGGATTTGTTTTATGTCTTGAAATGAAACAAGCATATATATATATAATATATATATAAAATACAGTCAGATCAAACATTTTTTTTGCCCATAAATTATTCAGTTGGAGACAAGAGTGATTTCCAGGTGGTGAAAAAGCTCTGCGCTACTTTAGTGATGGGCAAAAAAAAAATGTTCCGTTACCTTTAAGGGCACTTCTGGATAAAAAAAAAGACAAATGCTGGGAAAAAAAAGACTTAGTAGATCTGTCAGCACCTCTTTTAACCACTTGGACCTATCAATTCAGTTGAATTTACAGGCTCCTGACTACGATGATGATAGGGTGTGGAAGCAGGCATATGTTACGAATTCTTTTTTCAGTAAACAGTGAAATAGCAATGTAACAAGTCACATGTCAGGAGTGTGATGGACCATTCTCCATGCACCTGTTGGGTGCATTTCCAACAAAACTCAAAGCTCAACTCCAAACCAAAGTGTCCCATTTGTTCAGCATCCTATAACATTTACACCATTCACTTTATCCCCCACAGTGAAGCACAGTAGAAGCAGTGCGTACTATCTATAAGCTGCAATGTAATAATTCATTAGGGCTCTTTTGACAGCATGTTTCAAACCCACAACCTCTTCCACTTGGAAGCGTGCATGGGAACAAGTTGCTCACCACTCTAACCTTGAACTCTGTTGGGGTTCCTTCACTGTCACTGGGTCAAAATCCTGGAATTCACTCCCTAACAGTGCTATGGGTTACCTACATCCCAAGGACTACAGTGGTTCAGGAAGCCAGCTTGCTATCATGTTTACAAGGGTAGTAATGGCTGGAAAATAAATGCTGGCTGAGCCAGAGACACCCAGATGCAATGAATACATTTTTTTTTAAAAAGATGCATGAAAGTAGATCATTCAGGCTCTTGAATCTGTTGATGATTTGGAGATGCCAGTGTTGGACTGAGGTGTACAAAATTAAAAATCTCACAACACCAGGTTGTAGTCCAACAGGTTTAATTAGAAGCACACTAGCTTTCGGATCGCGGCTCCTTCATCAGGTGGTTGTGGAATACACAATTTTAAGACACAGAATTTATAGCAAAAGCTTAGTGTGATGTAACAGAAATTATACATTGAAAAATAGCTTGATTGTTTGTTGAGTCTTTCATCAGTTCGAATACCATGACAGTTTCACTTCTTTCATGTGTAAATCACAATTTTTAAAAAAAAAGTTGCATTCTCAGGTTAACTGTAACAATTGGTGTCAGCTAGACAATATGTTGACGGTGTTAGCCCCGTGTTCTCTGTCTGTGCGATAACGTTTAGACTGAGTCTAATCTAAAAAGTGAGATATCAGAGTCTCACATGAATTCATGTAGTTTTTGAGCAAAGTCCAATGTAACTCTGCAAGTACAAATTCACCCCACAAACATATATGTATATATGGATGTGTGTGTGGCTGTCTGGGTTGGGGGATTGAGAGTGTGAGAGAGAGTGTATATGAGAGTGTAGTGTGTCTTAAGTCTGTGAGGGGGAGCATGTGTGAGTGTGGGAGTGTGTGTCTGTAGGAGTGTGTGTGTGTGTGTGTGTGTGTGTGTGTCTCTGAGGTGGGGAGTTGAGAGTGTCTATGAGAGGGAGTGTATATGTGTGTGCATGAGTGGAGAATGGTCTTAGTCTGTGAGAGGATGCATGTGTGAGTGTGTGTGTCTGAAAGGGTGTGTAGGAGTGTCTGTGTGTGTGTATAGTGCAATGGTGGTCACACGAACACCATTGTGATATGAACTCAAGGTCCCGGTTGAGCCCTACCTATGGGTCCGTAACTTAGCTATCAGCCTCTGCTAGGCCACTTTTCACTGCTGGCTGTCCTGAAGTCCGCCTTGGAGGATGGTCACCTGTTGAGCTATTCAATTCAGTTATGATTGATACATACATGACTCCAGCTAGTTTGGTTCTGTAGAGATACTTTATTGTCCCTTAATCATCTAGGTCTTTTGGTAGAATGTCTTACTTGGCATTAACCAAAGAGACAAAAATTCTCTTTAAAGAACCCCAATTTACAGTAAGAATATCTAAAAGTTTTCATGTATTATATTAAGGCATTTGATTATGTAATTTGTAAGAAAATACAAGTGATAAACCACCTGGAAAATACTTCATTGGACAGAATTACCATGCAGGAAGCAACTTTTCTTGATACTTCTCTCATTAATAACCGCTGTCTTGCTAACTTGACCATATCTTTATTGCTCTAATTTCAAGCTAATTTCTAGTACAGTAAAAAAAAGTGCATAGTTCAGTATAAGCAGTCCTTGCACTAAAGTGTATCCATTCTATTCCAACTGTGGCAAAGCTACCATTCCACATTACTTCATCAAGGAGCACAGGCAGCCAGAATAGGCAAAGCTCACATTCATTGAAACATTATCCATCCATTATAAACTGACACAATGAATGATAACATTTAAGTAAATTGGATTTTCTCTGACAACCAGCAGGAACCGGAAGCTTAATTTCACACCATAGAATCATAGAGCATGGAAACAGACCCTTCGATCCAACCTGTCCAAGCCGAACATAATCCCAAACTAAACTAGTCCCACCTGCCTGCTCCTTTTTTACTCACGCATCTATCCAAATGTCTTTTAAATGTTGTAATTGTACTAACATCCACTACTTCCTCAGGAAGTTCAGTGCACATGCGAACCATTCTATGTAAAAAAATTTGACCATCTTTTTAAAAAATCTCTCTCCTCTCATCTTAAAAATGCACCCACCTCATCTTGAAATCCCGCATGCGAGAGAAAAGACGACTACCATTAACTCTTATCTATACCCCTCATTATTTTATGAACTTCGATAAGGCTGCCTTTCAACCTCCCACACTACAGTGAAAAACATCCCAGCCTATCAATAGTTAAGACATTCAAAAGCCACAATGTTAAAATATTCATTGATTTAAAAAAAATGTAAATTTCCATGATATAGCAAATAGGTTATCTAAAGAAAACGGGCAAGTCCAAGATTTGATCTATAGGCAGTACTGAATTTATCGTCCTTATTAGTGGTTGGAGTCTTGATGCTCAGTTAATAGCATCCTCTACTTCTGAGTCAGATGCACCAACTTCTTGTCCCATTCCAAGATGTGTTGGCCACAGAAGCAACATTCCTGATCTGCTTCAAACAGGTTGATGGTCAGCCTGCCAATCCTTTCGATACTCTTCATTGAGCTAACCGGAGGCAGACAGGAACAATCGATGGTTTTATTCAGCAGGTCAACCTTCAAACATTGATTTTAAATAATCACTGAACCAAATCAGCATCACATGTGTATATTTACACATTGGCTACGCCACACTCAATTCACCACAGTATCTCACTTCTCTTTCCAACAAACAATCACATCAATAGTCACTGAACGATTGGGAAGCGCAATGGTCTAAGTTATGTCATTCATTGGAGCAAATTTTCATGACACTGTGAAGCAAAATCAAAAACGTGGAGATATAAAGTTGACAACTGTAGAAATACTTCACATTAGTGCACTCCAAACAATGGCTGGACCTTGATGGAGTGCAGCATCTCTCAGTGCACACCTCATTTTTTCCATTCTTCAGCTTGAAAACGTTTTGCATCATTGCTTGCCAGGAAAGTGAACTGATCAGCAGTGCCTCATGGGCACAAGGACATCTGGGACCGACACATTGTCTCCAGAACTAAGGGGGTTTAGGGATTGGAGAAAAGCATAAACGAGCAGTGGAGAAGAAAACATGGTGAATGCAATGTATGACCACGGATAGATAGAGAAATAAAGAGAAGGAAAAGAAGACTCAATCTGTGTTACGGAGCTAGTTGCAGGAAAATGGAGGACAATTAAAAGTTTGGAATTTGACATTTGAAAAAAACATTACAAGTCGACTATGTACAGGAATGACATTGAACAGTTTAAATTATATCTTTTTGGAATCAGGTTGATGGTCCATTGTTAACATAGTGCCAATTTGTTCAATAGTTACTTGTGTGTTCAGTAGCAGACTGAATTATCACATGTTTTATGGACAAATCCAGCAAGTTTTTAAAAATATTAGCGAGGTTGAGGCTGAGATGCCATTTATATAAAGGAAATGAAATAGAATATCCACATCTCCTTTGAAGGGGACATGATAGAGTAGTGGTACGGTCATGAGAGTTATAAAACAGAGCACGGAATGAATGTTCTGGCAGCACTGATTCAAAACTGCCCCCACAGCAGCTAATGGAATTCAGCTAATTGATAAATCTGATATCAAAGGCTAGCCTCAGTAACGGAGATCATGAAACTACCATCATTTTTCCTTAAAAATGCATCTGGTTCACTAATGTCCTTTATGGAAGGAAACGTATCTACAAACTGTACCTGATCTGCCCTACGTGCACTCCATCTCCACAGTAATGTGGTTGAATCTTAACTGCCCTCTGAAATGGCTTAGCAAGTCACTCATTTAGATTAAATCACTTCCTGCATGTTGTTAATATGCCCCTGTAATTCCAGTGAGATCAGATCCATCACATGCTTTCACATGTTTGCCTCGGACAGCATCAAGTCCAATCAAAGACATGAAAGACACTAAAAATATCACAGACTGACATTATACAACATAGTCATGCAATAGTAATGTTAAAAAGGGAAGACACTTTTTCAAGGCAGATCAAAATCCTACAAATTACAGCCAAAAGCTGGCATAACATGTAGTGCAAAACTGCTTTTTGGCTGTCATTAGTAACTTTGTGTTAATGTTGGAGCTGAAAAGATCTCATCTTAAGTTCCACGAACCAGCAGACATCATAACAATTACTGAATTCAAATCCATAGAGAAACATTCCTTTTATGTCTCTGCTAAGGGAATTGTGCACAAACAGCATAAATAATGAGAAGGAAATACAATTTGGTGATGGTGGGGTGGTAGCTGGAGAAGTTAGATTTGCCATATAGCATTTCACCTCTGAACACTGATATCAAAGCAGACTGAACTGGATTGATCATTTGCATTTGTTAATTTAGTATTAAATTATCTTACTTATTGTACATATTAACTCATTCTTTGTACAAATAATATTTTCCTTTGGGTAAATTACACTGTCTTTTGGAATTAGAGTAGACAGTTTCCAGGAATCTCAATCTCTACTGCGTATTTGGGTGTGCATCACTAAGTGCAGCACTGTGGAATTGGAAAACTTCTGTGCAAAATACAATGGACCTATGATACTACAATGCCAACATCTAGGAGTATAGCAAACCCAACCTTTAAATAAACTCACTACTTAACAAATTATAAACACATGATGTGCAAATACATTATCTTTATTTGTAAGTTTAAAGAATGAGTTACCAGTACAAATTGATATTTTATGTATAAAAATGCTGCGGTCAATTCATCCTTACTTTCTTTCCATATGAGAAAAAAAACAATTTTATAATAGTCTCTATTTCTCTTACCCTCAAAACATTACATTTTTTAGAAATCTAGATTAAAAAATTCAGGTCACTTTTCAAACATGCCAAGTAAAACATTCCATGTAGCTAGGGATGTAGATGGCAACAAACAAGTCTTGGTCTGAACTGAACCTTTTTGCAGGAGCCCTCCCCAAGGTGACCGGTTTGATTGTTCATGTCAAATTTATTTCAGCAAGTAAATGAATACCAAACTGGAGCAGAACCCAATCAAGTTTAGCATTAAATAGATTATTTTCAAGGATCATCTTCAGTGGCAATCTAGCATTACTATAGTTCACTGTTCTTACATTTTGAAAGCAGTAATATTGTAGTATCGTGTGGCATTAGTGAATAGCATCAACGTTGCCTGACATTGGATCCTTTTAGTTATGCAGAGTGACTGCTCCTACAGCAACTTCACAAACCCTGCACCAATTTGTTCCATATTTTAGTGCCCAGGTTCAAAGTGGGAACTCTAGCCAAGGAGATGCCTATTTTGAAAGCAGTTTTGACTAAATATGGGTGTAATCAACTCTGAAGGCTCAAAATGAAGTAAGATAACGATAAAAGGTCCAGCTTCTGGTGAGCAAAGTTACGAGGGCTGGGGAGAAAATATAACATAGCTTGCAAAAACATTTTTCTTCCCCAGAAAAAGTTTGCAACTTGGATAAGTTAATCATATTTAATATAATGTTAAACAGGTGCATTGCAAGTTGTAAAAGCATGAGTGTCTTCTGCATATGGTTCAAAAGTAGCCAATACATTCCATTTCCTCTTGCCCCCATTCTATACCTTTAGAGTCTTCAGTAAGTGGATCAAAATACAGGGATGTCAAATTATTTTTGTTTATTGGTGGGCTGCACAAAACAATACTATGGAAACTTGGGAGAAGGGAAGGCACAAATGTTAAAAGCAAGATTCCCATTAACGTTGTTCATTTATTTGTATACCTTAAGCTTGTGTTTTGTTGAAATAAAAAGACATGTTGTTAAGCTTCTCATCTAGTACTCCTCAGGACAGATACAAGAATGCCAAAATTTCAAAGGGAGTAATGTGGTGAGATAATCTTGGGTCTGTTCTGATGAAATTTGCGTCTGTCCAATTAAATGCAAGGTGAAAAGCTTCAGAAGCATATTTGTTTTCAGCAATACTCCAACTTTGTACTACCAAAGTTAC
Organism: Hemiscyllium ocellatum; assembly: GCF_020745735.1. Taxonomy (NCBI): domain Eukaryota; kingdom Metazoa; phylum Chordata; class Chondrichthyes; order Orectolobiformes; family Hemiscylliidae; genus Hemiscyllium; species Hemiscyllium ocellatum. The sequence continues at coordinate 40,841,947 of NC_083408.1, forward strand.
CATTCATATCTTAAGTACTGATTATAGCAGACATTGGTGTACTAATTTAGAACTTACCCACCAAAAGAAGCAATAGTATTAAACTTGGATCTGTGCAAAGCTTCAATCCTGCGAAATTCAACCAAGATCATCGAACAAGCAAATCTGAGTTGCCCTGACTGAGGATTTGCAGGATGTTGGGAGGGTAAAGGGCACAGATGGTCTTATGCCATAGGTGAGGCATCCTAGATATTAAAGAACAAGAGACAAAGATAGAAATTGCTGTAAAAGCTCAATGGGTCTGGTAGCGTCTGTGGAGAGAAATCAGAGTTAAATTTCAGGTCCAGTAACCCTTCCTCAAAATTCAGACAGAATTCTGAGGAAGAGTCACTCGACTTGAAATGTTAACTCTGATTTCTCTCCACAGATGCTGACAGACCCGCTGAGCTTTTCCAGCAATTTCCATCTTTGTCTCTGATTTACAGCATCCATACAGTTCTTTTCATTAAAGAACAAGGGCAAGAAACTCCTCAAACCACAACTAAATAAAGAACGAAAGTGGGCAATGTCGGTTAGTTGCTGCTTTCTCTTGTGCGAATTTTTGAACCGTTACAGTTGAAACAGCGCATTGGTTTCACTTAATGAGATTGTGATTGTCTTCTTTTCAAAAAGAAACTCATATCAGAACACAATGTCACCATCACACACAAAGAAAAGTGATTTTAAAAAAAAGTCTGAAAATACTTAACTTATTTATAAAATAAATCCTTTATTATGCAGTGTAATGAGTGAACTTGCGTAATTTTGTGCAACAGTGAGTTACAATGTGGTCTTATTTCATATACATAAAATGTGTACATTAGTAGAAAATCATGGAATGCAACATTGTGCTTAACTACGGATATCACAACAAAAGTAAATGGTGCATTTCGATTCTTTCTTTTTGGAACATTTTGAGAAAAATACCTATTTCTATAATAAAATATGTTTTGAAGTTGCCTGAAGAAAAAAATATTTCTTCTGTAAACTGCAATTGCCAGCTCAAGCAGACATTCCGCAATTTCTTTAGTTTAAAGCCAAATAGAATTGAGCAGACACTGGTTTGCATACAAAAGATGCAGAGTTAGAGGTCACTTTCGCCATAGAGTGCTGTGGAGAAGGACATGTAGTCCAGGGAGCCTGGAACTGCATCCGGCCCAGTGTAGGGTGCCATTCTAGCAATGCAGTATTCCGCCTGGTCTGGAGGTAACTCACGACGCAGCTCCTCAGCTGTGATGTAGTTCTGCAAGGTGGAAGAATATAAGTGCCATTAAAGAATGCAGTTGCTTCCAATCAAAATGTAAGCTGGAGTTTCCACCTTCTCAGATGATACTGTTTCAACATTGTCGCACTTGGAAATTTAGTCCGAATTCTCATTCACTTTGTACTTCACAGCAGGATTCACTATTAATTACAGTTCTTAGCTTTTTTAAAAAACTGAAATCAAGAGTAAATATTTTAGGTTGGTGAAAATGATACAAACAGAACAGAAGGATGAAAATATTCGTCTGAACGCCAAAGGGGAACCTTTATTTTAAAGCAAGTATAAAATTAAAGAAAGTACAGCCAATTCTGCTATAATGTGTCTTTCATTAATGCAAATTGGCTATTACATAACTGGGTGAATAGGGATCGCTTTTTCTAACACGTGACTTGTGTGTGTTAGCTATAATGCAATTATATTGCCAACACTAAGTGTATTTTTATTGTGCATGGTTGCACTAGAATACATCTACTGAGTGAATTGCAGAATACCGATATGGGTGTTAAGTTGCACATTGTCAATGGCACATTAAGGAAAACTATATTCAACAATGTTTGTACAAACTGACACATATGCTGTTCTATTCTATTTACTATACAGCTATATTGAAGTGAATGGAACTGTATAGTAAATAGAATATAACAATCTTGATACAAAATTATTTGTTTTGTATTCCTGCCCTAAATATGTGTGTGTGTGTTGGATTGGTATAAACAGACGACAAGACCACAAGAACTACAAGGGAAGGCCATTCAGCTGCTCGAGATTTCTCTGCCTTTCACGAAGAGTGTGGCTGATCTGCTCGTGGCTTCAACTCCAATCCAGACTGTTGCCCCAATAACCCTAACTCTGTTGATCAACAAAATCCAACTAGGTACAAAATTCCAACCTCAGTGCAAACCTTTGTCATTCCCTGCCCCCACACCAAACCTGATAAACTCCGTCTCAAACAGGTGACAAGCTAATGATGCAAAAACGTATTGCAGCCCATGGTGAAAAGGTGAACTGTATCAAATGAAGTGAATAGAAGTCTAATTCTTTACCACGTTTGTATTCAATTCAAGAACTCACCTTGTCACCAGCTAGAACTTTAAATGAGGCCATGACTTGGTCAGCAGTGTCTGTGTCTGTGGTTTCTCGAGACATGAAGTCCAGGAAGGCCTGGAACGTTATGACACCCATGTTGTTGGGGTCAACGATGTTCATGATACGTCCGAACTCTGTTTCACTCTGAAATCATCAACCACAGTAATTATACCAATGTCTCACCAGAGTCAAAAAGAGGACCATTATCTTTCCCACACTACTGTCCATTGTTTGGTCTAAATGAAGCTCACTTCCACATTTATCATTTTACAACAACAAAACTTTGTCCTCAATCAGGAATTAATGACTTGACAGATTCGTGACTGGGTATAGTCAAGGTTAAACAAACACAAATCAGAATTCAGGTGTTAGCTCACCTCTCATTCAGAGATGTGGTTCAAGTCTATTCGAGGACCTGAGCGGATCACATAGATTGACATTTTGGTATAGGAATGAGGGGGTGCTATATTCTTGCAGCCTTTAGCTATGGTAGATGGAAAACCAAGGACCTGTCTGATGTGTAGATGGTCATAAAAGACCCAATGCCATTTATTTCCCCCTCCTCCTAAAATTAGTTAGGGAACTTTCCTGTTTCTTCAGCCTCAAGTAAACAAGCAGAATAGGTTAAGTGGCCATTTAAACTTGGTACTGCTGTCGCCCAATTTCGCCTATGTTTCATTAATGGCCAGCAATTTTTTTTCTGGAATACGTTGGGGATATAAAGCATACTAACAGGACTCAAGCTTAAATCTCTCTACCCAGTCAGATTTTTAAGGGCAATCTTCCAGTGAGAGAAGCCAGATGGAGATGATGAGAATCTTGGGAAAGCAATCCCGAGCAGAGGGCTGAGAATACAACTGGCGCAGGTCTCTCAAAGGGAAGCACTTATAAGAGGCTGAAGGAAAGATGATAGAATAGAACCCCTACAGTGCTGAGGCAGGCGTTTGGCCCATCGAGTACACACTGGCCCTCTGAATGTGCATCCCAGCCAGATCCATCCCTTAGCCAATCCCTGTTAACCTGCATATTCCATGGCTAATTCACCTTGCATGCACATTCCTGGACACTATGGGCAGTTTAGCATGGCCAATCAACCTAACCTGCACATCTTTGGACTATGGGATGAAACCCACACAGAGAATGTGCAAACTCCACACAGACAGTCGCCCGAAGGTGGAATCAAACCCAGATCCCTGGCACTGGGAGGCAGCAGTGCTAACCACTGTGCTGTCCAATTTATAAGTGGTTGAAGTTCTGGGACAAAGTATTGGTGGAGAGAGCAGTAGATGAGTGGAAGGTCATCAAATTTAAGTACAATGTCACCAATAGGCCACTTTCGGGAAGAGAACAGAGGAAATCCCAACAATTTCCTCTTTAATTTCACACTCCTGGCCCCCTCCGGCAATTACTCTGATATAGGCCGCAGCATCACATGTCAGCAGGTATGCCACCTCAAGGGAGGGGTAACTATGGCCAAGTCAGACTGTATGCTGACCTGAACAGGAGTCCAAATGGATTCGCTTCCTGAATCCAGAGGATGGCATGTATAGCCCCAGTGGTCATTTGGCTGCAATCAGCAGAAGAAGGCGGTCAAAGCACAATCTGCACTAGATTAACCCTGAGCGACCTCAATATTTATGCAAGTCCTGATCAGGTGGGGCTCATGTAGAAACCAGGGCAGCTGCAGAAAGTTGGTTGTCTGCATTACTAGCATTATTAGTGGCTCAAAGGTACCCATTTGCTTAAATTTGGCTAGTTATATCTCAGCATGAAGGAAGGAAGTAAGACATTTATATGGCAAAGCATTAACATTCCTTACCTGTTGGGTGAAAGCACAAGGTTATTAACTAAAAGGCCTTCTTCGGGTGGTTCTGAGAGATTTCCTGACATAATTTATTCGTTATCATTGTGTGGGGACTGAAAATGTCATCTCCAAAACGTGAGAGAAATAAAATAAAAGGGAGGGGAAACTTTGGGCAGATCCTTGCAGAATAATTACATTAAAAAAAATAGCAAATCTGTGAGGTAAAGGCCAATTCGTCATGGTGCTACACCATACCCCTTTCTGTTGAAATAATATGGATGTAATCAACTTATTCAATAAGCCCATGTTATATGCAGTCATGAATTGCCCCCCCAATTAATCTATGTCCTATATCCCAAATTTTGGCAACTGATGTCCACTACCATTTCCCCAAATTCTCTCTTCCAGCTTACAAGAAGAGTACTGAGCTCCAGAGCGTTTGCTATCGGCCCATGTATTATCTACTGCTCACCATCAATATGTTTCCCCGTAACAGGATACTCTTTATTATCATTGGAATATTGTGAAAGCATTCCTGTCAGCACAAATATGGTGATGAGTAGTCTGGTTCCCTTATTCTGCTCTTCCCTACATCATCCACAAACATTGCCAGCTGCAATATTACAAGTATGTTGTTGGAGGATCATAAATGCTGAATAGGAATTCAGATTCAATCATCAAATTTCCCTATTATTTAAAGAGCGTAGCACTCTGTTTGACAGCTCATCATAAGCATCACAAGAATTTAATGTGCAAGATTCTTGGGACTATCAGGAGTACAGCAAATCATGGGAACAGGACTTTACACCCATTCTGCGTGCCTATTGAACAAGGTATTGTGACAGGAGTCTCCATTGCAAAACTATCTGCAATTCACATAAAAATTGAATGATTTCAAAATGATTTAAGACAGAAATCCATTAGTGAGAATTCATGGCTGTCTGTTTACTAAAACCACTGTGAAAGGGAATCCCATCTGTGAGGCACTCAATTGATATGTTGCCCTTTCATCTCTGGAGTCAAACTTTAAAATCCAACCCAGCCCCATAAGTCAATAAAGCATCAAATTTCTGATGATGCCAACTCTAGTATTAAATATGTTCCCAGTTCAACATACCTTATAGCATAATATAGCATAGTAAGCAGTACCTCAGCCCTCTGTACCTGTACTGGTTATTTGACAGACCAATCCATTTATTCTCAACTCCCTTGGTCTGTCCTTAGTTTTTGTTATTTCTCACTTCCAAACGTTTATCAAATTCCCTTTTGAAAGATACAATTAATTCTGCTCCCAGGACCCTTCAGGCAGTACAGAACACAAAAACTCCAATAATTTATTTAAATGCAAACATCCTGCCAATCATCTTAAATTGTGGGACAATTAGGTCACCACCTCTTTAAAACTTAATAGGAATCATGTCAATATGTACTCATTATCCTCTATTTGAAATTCTGATGGTCTTTTTACCATTTATTCCACCTTATTTTTTCAAATCTCCAGTTAGTGAGGTGTTGAACATTTTTTTTCCCAAACTTAAAAACATAGAAACTGTAGTGAACATTAAAACGTGACTGACTGTATAATCTTGTGCCCTTTGCTTCATCCAAAAACTGCAGTGTCCCCTCTAGTTGCTCTATATTTACACAATGCAGAAGGAACACAATGGGTCATTCAACCTTACAGGCCCACTCCAACTTTCATTTAGGTAATGACTGGTCCACCTGAATTCCACTTTTGTGCCTTTGGTCCATATTCCTTAATAGTCTGACATGATTCTGTCATAATCATTGTCTAAGAATCCACAATTCTTTGAGTGAAGAAAGTTCTAAATGTGCATTCTTGGGGCTTGTGTCATGTTATGGAACAGAGACCTAGTGGGTCAGGTACATAATTCTTTGAAGTTTGCATTACACATAGATAGAATGGCCAAGAAAGCATTTAGCATACTTGCCTTCGCTGCTCAGACTCAATTACAGGAGTTGGGACATTTTGTTGAGATTGTACAGGAAGTTGGTGAAACATTTTCTGAAGTAAGTGGGCAACTCTGGTTTTCCTGTTATAGGAAGGATACTAAGCTGGAGAAGGTTCAGAAGGGAGTTATCAGGATGTTGGTGGGAATGGAAGGTTTGAGTTATAGGGAGGCTGGATAGGCTGGAACTTTTTCACTGGAGTGTAGGAAGTTGAGGGATGATCTTATAGGAGATTTATAAAATCACGGGGGGCATAGATAAGGTAAATGGCAGGTATCTTTTCCCTAGGGTGGGAGATTTCAACACTAGGGGGCATATTTTTAAGATGAGAGGAGAAAGACTAAATAAAGATATGAGAGGCAATTTATTTTGTTTAAAAACAGGGTGGATCATGTGCAGAATGAACTTCCAGAGGAAGTGGTAGATGTGGGTACGATTACAATGTTTAAAAGACATTTGAATAAGAAATATTTGGAGAGATATAGGCCAAGTACAGGGAGGTGGGACTAGTTTAGATTGGGATTATAATTTGGTTAGACCGAAAGATCTGTTTCCATGCTGTATGACTGTATTACTTTAACTTTACATTTTTGCAAATTACATGGAGCAAGCCAAAAGAAAATTGCCGTCTTTCAGCATGCATGTGTAATCTTTAATAATTTCAGAGTGGTGCATCTCATCATATCGTAGACTTCCAATCTGCTATGACTTTAAAGATTGCAGAAATTCATAAGCAGTGGTTCCGAACTGGCAAGTCCAAAGACGGAGATGTTTGTCTACACAGTGGTTCAGCAAAACCTCTGAGAGGCACTGCAGCTTTAGTTCAACGTGTCAATAGTCTTGAAGGTGACCGAAATAAAATAACTCAGTATCTGGATGAAGCAAGTTACTAACTGTACCTGTGTTGTTCTGCAACAAAGACCATTTAACATGGATCTCTTACATTCATCGCCCTGCTTCAGAACCAGGTTTTAATACATTGAAAATAGTAGAAGGAATGGGAAGTCACCATACCAGATTGTAACCCATGGAGATAAGGCAAGCTTTGAAATCATCACTGTCCATCATTCCAGTCCTCTTCTACAGAGAGAGGAGGAAGGAGACACCAACAGGACAAAAATAAAAGCAGAGCAGAAGGTAATCACGACAAAAAAAGGAGAATGAGACAGCGAAGTGCAAGACAAGCAAATGAAAGAAACGTTTCAATCATGTATCAAGGTGGAAGAATAAGCACAGGAGAGATTAAAAACAGGTGAATAGCAGATAGTGCGGTTCAAACATCATGAGCAGGAAAACATTAGTTGAAGAGGAAGATGAATTACAAGAGAACCACCACAAACAGAGACAATACGTCAAGACATAAAGACAAAGAGAAAAAAAAACATTTAGTTAATTCAATGTACCAGTTTGGAGTACTTCACATTATACACTAGCAGTTAATACCTGTGCGTCATTTCCAATATCGTACCCCAAGCTGATGAGGCAGGCTTTGAACTCCTCTGCTCCGAGGGTGCCAGAATGGTCCTGGGTTAGGCAATGCCACGAGGTACGCCATGCATGGTGATGGAGACAGCAGTTGTCAGGTGAGGGAAAGGATGGAGGGAGAAAAAGTGAATAGGTGGAAGGCATACATGCAAAGGGAAAAATGGGGGTCAAGGAAGGAGATCATGCAAGTGGAAAGAGGAAAACAAAGTGCACAAAATTAGACATCACAACGGTTCAAACTTCACGGTCCCAAACGATAAGGCTTCTTTTCCAGATTACTAGAAAGCTCATCTCTGCGGTCTTGACAGGGATCACAACTAACGATTCATCCCCGACTACTCACAAGAGGTCAAATAGTGATGAACTTGCCAAGAGGTTAATGCTTTCCAGTTAACAGTTAGAAAGGAACCAACATATGCCAATAACTAACTGTTGATTTCCTGAGAAAATTCAAAGGCAAGATTTTCACTGTGTTTCCTCTAGAATTTACCATCCTATGTCCTACGTTGAATGAGCCAATGGCGAGGGAGCAGGTTTAAGAGTTACTCTGGTCATTGGGTTTGCTTCCTGCAGTGACCACAGAAGCTGCTGCTCGGGCTAAGGGGTGGTGCTGGTGAGGAAAGGGCAGAAGGCAGCAGTTGGGGGGGGTGGGGAGGTGGGGTAAGGGTGGGGGCGGGATGGAAAAGATGACACACTTAACCAACCAGGTCTATCCTTTCTTCCCTCCTGGCTCGTTCACTGCTGCTGAAGGTAAGGCCCATTATCCCATTTACTTATTGGTATTTGGGAAGATTAAGGCATTAATTTTCTTTAGAAAGAAAAAGGCAGAGAAATAAAACGGAAAACTTCAAAGAGCTGTAAAGACAACTTGGATACCCCCACATTACACAACATCTTGTTTCTGCATGCCGGCAGCCTGATACAGAAAACTAGTATTCTCTGGATATTACATCAAAAACTGAACTCAAAACTGTAATTTGATTGTCACCCCATTTCCCTCTTGGAAGTATTTGTTAAAATTTATCCCTGTCAAAATTTATCCTGCCAAATCCGTGACATGAGATAGAAAGTTTGCTCTAGTATTCATAGGTATCATAAAACAAACAAGGTATCGATACAATTTTACAACAGAATTTAACAAAGCTGCACATCAGAGAGTGGATGCATCCTTTAATGCAGTGACAGTGCTCAGGGGGTAAGGATATGCAGTGACAGCAGTGCAGTGACAGAGAGGCAAGTGCAGTCAGAGTTACAAAGTATACCATAATTAACTTCTCAAAACCCAATGTTCAATCAACATCAAAAATACATTATTGTTCACTCTGTTGTTTAACAGCCATTCTACTTTCCCTCATAATTTGCAGTATTTAAACAGGCCTTACTGGCACTGTGACAATTGCACCACAATATTCAAGAAATCAAACATATCACATAGATACAAATACAAATCATACTATTCCCAGTAATATATGAAGCAAATGCAAATATCTCTCACAGGGTAAGCAGTTGTTATGTAATATCAGAGTTAAGAGCACTTCTAAGAAACAATTGTGCAGTGTAAAATGTATTATGCAAGTTTGACAATGAGGAGAATTGCATAACTGTTGTGGAATTGATTTTATTTTAGAAAATAATATACATTTCCTTTTTTACGCTTCGGTCTGTACACCACCAGCACAGATTCTCCCTGGTATCTGTCAGGACTTACATCGATCAATAATCCTAACCTGCAATTCCCCAGAGCACCAAATTAAGACGAGGGGACTCTGTGAATGCAGCACTGCTGAACTGCACGATGAGGGTTTTAGCTTATGATCCACGATGCAGCAAGTGTTCAGACACCATTGGGACACTGGACAAGTTGAAAATCAAATAGGAACTTAATACTGACTGTGCAAAGGGTCCGCTGCTGAGGGATCAGTGCAGCAAAGGTATAACCACAAAAAATAGTATTGAACTACATTCAACTTTTGTTCTTAATCTAACCAGAAGAGAAATTCAATTCTTTGAAGTTCCACTTTCCTGCCCACTTCTCCTATCTCTCCATTCCTAGAGACGTCAAAACTCTCTGCCTGCCTCAGCCTTAGACATGCTCTTTTGGGGCAGAGGATTCCTAAATTCAGTACACGGTGATTGAAGTAAGTTCTCCTCCTTACAGTTCATAATGATCAGCCCCTTCTCCTGAGACTGCGCCTCTATGTTTTAAAGTCTCTGGGCAGTTGAAGACAGTTTTGCTTCTTCACAAAATGCATACTTTGGGACTTGCCAGCTTTGTTATCTTCACCCCAGACACTATCAATTATTAAATCACACATTTCTAATGGACAAGATGGCACCCTGCAACAATTCAGAATCTGATAAAGTCCAATCAGCCCCTTCCAACTCCATTTTGAGTTAGCCCCTAGCTCTTTACCTACCTCCCCTAAACCTTTGGTTTCCTTCTTTATTCATTAGTGGAGTCTGTCTCCAGCAAGACCAGCATTTATTGCCCATCCCTAATTTCCCAGACAGCAGTTAAGAGTCAACCACATTGCTGTGGATCTGGAGTCGCATGTAGGCCAGACCATGTAAAGATGGTAGCTTCCATCCCTAAAGGGCATTAATGAATCAGATGGGCTTTTCTCAATTGACAACAGATTCATGGTCACCATTAGAAATTTAACTCCAGATTGTTTTTAACTGAATTCAAATTTCACCATCTACCATGGTGGGATTCAAACCCGGCTCTCCAGAACATTATCTGGGTCTCTGGGTTAACACCCCAGCTGTCATAGAACTAGGACATCACCTCCCCTAAAAATACTGCATTGCCCTTAATAGGCTTTGTATTGAAATCAATCATTTGGAAAATATGGATGATTTGTTGAGGCGGTTAATAGATGAAAAGATACCATGTGTGATGGGGGAAAAAATTATTTCAGTTGTGTGTAAGAGCACTTTTGGACATTAAAAAAAACAATCTAACCATCAGGATTCAAGTTCTATCTGCCACAGACTTAGAGACGTTGGTTCAAAAGAATTTTCAAAATTGGAAGTATGAATGTAAAATACTGAGCATGAGTCATAGATATCTGACTGATGCACACAAGATGAAGCAGAGTTTGAAAAAATTATTTATTACCAACCCACTCACATATACCCCCTTCCCCAACATTGTTTACTTTCTTTGTCCCGTCTTCCTGATGCCATGGATGCCACCAATCTGCTTGTATCTCACTGGAATTGTCATTCTTCATTCATATGCGAACTTTAACACAGTGTTGACAGGCCATTTAATGGAGGAATATGAGGCAGGAGGTATGGGGGAGGAGAAGAAAACGGGGGGGGGGGGGGAAAGGGGAAAAGAGTAGGTGAGAGGAAGGAGTCTGGAGTGGTGTATGGCCCTGACTCCATGAAGAGTCAACGTGCAGTTTTCCACCAACTCAACAATAATTAGGGACCACGCTTTGGCCAATGCTTCTCTCTTCTTCAGCAGGCAACTGTTGAAAATTCGTCTGCTGTTGATGTCCTTTAATATCACGACAACAAGGAGTCAAGTCGCTGACCTGCCCAGTTCGTAGGGCATTATTTACTCACGGAGTCAACACAGAGTAGCAAGTAATAGAAGTAAAATATTGCAGATGGCGGAATTCTGAAACAAAGACAAAGTGCTGGAGAAACTCAGCAGGTCTGTCAGCAGCCGTGGTGAGAGAAACAGAGTTAATGTTTCGAATCAAGCGAGACTTTTCTCCACAACTGAGAGAGATTGGAAAGTGGTGTTTTTCACGCTTTTGACAGAGGTGGAGGGCAACAGATGGTGTGGAGGACTAGTGTGAAAGACAAAGGGGTTATTAATTGGGGATAAAAAGGAAAAGAAAAATGTTAAACAAGTATAAATTTAAAGTTGTGAAAGAAGCAAATGGGTCCTCTGAGAGCAAACTAAATGAGATACAAAGGACACAAACAATACAAGGTGGAGTGGAGAATTTAAGAAAAATGGAGGACAGACATCATGAAGTCAGGTTCTGAAGTTGTAGAATACAATATGGAGTCCTAGAGGCTGTCAAATGTCTAAGCAGAAAATGAGGTGTTGCTCCTGGAGCATGAATTGATGCCTCATTGAAAAATCTCAGCAGGCCCAGGTCAGAAATGGGAACAAGAGGGTGTGTTGAAATGGAAAGTTACATTCTATTAAGATCGATGAGAAGGGACAAGAGAAGGAACGAACAAACAGTTGGAGAGCTGAAGATTATGGCATTCATCTGCGACTATTACCTTTAGTTTCTGTACGAAAATAAGCAGAACAAGGTTGAAAACTGATGTTTGCAATACTTGTAGGCAAATCGTTACTTTTCTAGAATGGGAACCTGCGGGAATGGGGGAGTCCCTACTGAACATTCCTAGACATACTCCATCAGATGTTATAGTTTCCTATCTCACCATCTAAAGTGTTGGGGAGGAATGGCTCAGCAGTCATGGCAGCCACATAGACAGTTCAACAATTGGCCATGCGTTATTTAGTTAGAAATAGAGCATCCACAACAATGAGGGCAAGGAAAGCCTGGGGACTATGGGGGGGAAAAGAGAGGGGATTGAAGTCATGGTGATAAGATTGAGTGGCACAGGTCAGGGGCATACAGGGGAGCTACCTGGATTATTTTACAGCTCCCTGCCTCCCCAGCTCAGGGCAAATTTGTTGGCAGCCATCTGTAAAATTATGCATCACATTCATGGTAAGGGATGATCCACATTCCATTGTCAATAATTTGCCAATGCTGCTGTCCAGACTCTCACATGGAAAATGATCATTGGAGGTGCAACAATTGGTGCATACGGATGTAGGTTAGAAGGGAGGATGGGAAAATACAACTCAGGCCTCAGCTCGCTAAAGAAGCGTGCTTTAGTTTTAAACTTTTACTAGTTACTTTATCTATTATGAAAGTTGAGCGCTGCACAGTTTCCTTCGTTTCTGAGTTTGACATCTTGAAGTTCAGGTGCAGTTGGTGTCTTCATTGGGGATATGGTTAACATTTTGTGGCAAATATTCTATTTTGAGTCGCCTCCCCCATTTCCTGAAAGAAAATACTTCAACACAGCCAAAGAAACTGAATAAATCTCACTGCAAAACTCACGTATCATCGGCAAGTCAAACCTGTCAGCTTACCCTGTCGAAGTGGTTAAAGGAGGCCCTGAACTCATTCATCTGCTCCTGACTGATGCCCTTTGCATCTCTGGTGAGGACTTGGTTCTCAATTTCATTGATTGTCCTGGCAATGGTGGTGAGCAGTTGTTCCCAGCCCACTCTGATATGCTGGAACAAAGGGAAGGAAGTCAATGAATTAAGTGCACTTGTCTAATGCATTCTCCTTGGCTTCACAGCCACTTCAATTTGTTCTTTCTAATGGCTATTCTCATAGTGACCCTGAGCAGATCTCTACCTGACAAGGTTAAAAATAAACTTGAGAAAGGAACACGCTTGAGAAAGCAGTCTGGTGCAGGTGCCACTAATGATCTATCATCAGCTTTTCCCACATGCTAACACAGTGACAGAGAGAACAAGGAAGTTCCTCACGCCTGGAGATGAACTGAAAGCTAAAATAAAAATGGATTTTTAACAGCTGCAAGACCAACTTTGCTTGTTTTGAAAATCAGATGATGAAATCTGTTAGAAAGTAAACAGTTCAATGATTATATTGACATGATTGCAAATTTCATTTCAAGAGTTAATAGCACTTCAAAAGTTGGCACAACTTCCCTTAACAGTGGAGCAAACAATATTACAGTAATCAAAGCATTTGAAAGGAAAATTATTTCTCCTAAACCTGCAAAAATGGTCATAATTAGACCATCACTCTTGTACAAAACTTAGGTAGGGTGAGGAAGACTAGGATGAGAAAATGACAGCTCATTTTCCAAACTCACCACTGGTCATGCACTTAAAATACATTAGTGAAAATATTATAGTCACTTCTCAGGAAAATACCTATTGATATTCAAGCTTTGTTTAAAGAAAAACACAATTCAGCCATGGTTTTCAAGACTGTGTAGGGTGCCCAAAATCAAAGTTATGCTGCTCATCTCAAAGAAATATTGGTGAATCATTTTACAATATGCCTGACAACTTTTACTGAAAAAAGGCTGTTTGAAGGAGGAAGCACAAGAAAATTATTAAACAAAGACCCATTGAAAAAGACACAGGACATTCTAAAACAAATATGGCATTGTCAGATTAATCCCAAGTCTCTGTGCTGTGAAGGTGCTGCATTATGAATGGTTACAGTTCCATAAATTCTACAGTTGTTAGGCACTTTACTTACACTAAAAATGTTGCAATTAAAATGATTACTGGTCCTCAAGTGTTGGTGTTAACAAAATACCGTATTTTGAGAGTGAGGAATAGCTCACTGTATCTATGTTCCAGTCTGGAAACCATCCTCACTTGGAGATTGACAGGTTTCAGGCTGTGATTCTAAGACACACAATTCATATCTATGAACTGAATCAAGGTAAAAGTGTACAGGAATGAGAAACAAAGGGCAAGAATGAAAACAAGATCACGGAGACAGCAGACCAGTTGAGACACAGAAATGTTAAATAGCTTTATACAATGCCATCATCAAAGCAGCAGGAGCAGCTGCAGCAACACTGCAAGATGACTTTGGCAATTGACCTTTTAAGTGCAAACTACATGCATCTGCATTAAACAGGATGTACAGACAAGTGCAAACCAGAAAAGCACTGGGACGAGAAGAGCTGCTTACCTCCATTGTGTAGTTGGTGTGCTTGTTGTCAAAGATAAGTGCCTCTTGGATGAGCTGATGATCTCCTTCAAGCTGATCGATCTTTGGTTTGTAGTTGACAATGCTTTTCTCATACTGTCGGAGGTGGTTCAGCTGATCCTCCAATGTGCCATGCATCTCAATGGAGATGCGACCAATCTCCTAGAAAAGTGAATGGACAGAGGCGATGGGGTGAATATCTCGGCTGCTTTTTGTGGAGACCAGCTGTACAACAGGTAGAACCACACCAAACTTGAAAATGCTTGAATAGTTAAAAAACTTTTCTGAATCATACAATGTCTTCAATAAATGTAGGTGCATTTGTTACATAACTTGATCAATTGAACAGCTAGTTTTAGGGACATGTAAAACTCCATCATAGAGAAAGCAACATTTAGCTCTGATCAAAACCACACCACAGACTTTTGAGTCTGCCAAATAATAAATAATCTAACCTGACACTTCACTGCAGTAATGAGGGATTCCTGCATTGTAGGAATGAGCATCTTTCATATGAGATGTCAAACCAAGAGCCAATCTCCCCTTGTTGGTGCATGTAAAACATTGAACTGCTCTATTGACTAAGAGCAGTGATGTTTTGTTCAGTATCCGGGTCAATGCTACTCTCTCAAACCCACACCACAAAAACAGACCATCTAGACACTAACTCATTACTTTTTCTGGAACCTCACAGTGTGGATGCTTGCTGCTGCTTTCCCTACATTACACCAGTGGCTAGATTTCAAAGTGAGAACGTACAATACTGGCAGTCAA
Source organism: Hemiscyllium ocellatum (assembly GCF_020745735.1). NCBI lineage: Eukaryota > Metazoa > Chordata > Chondrichthyes > Orectolobiformes > Hemiscylliidae > Hemiscyllium > Hemiscyllium ocellatum. The sequence continues at coordinate 40,857,107 of NC_083408.1, forward strand.
ACGCTTTGCCAAGTTCTGAGGTTGTGAAAGATTTCATATAAATTCAATTCCCTTGCTTTCTTTCAAATTGCTGTCACAGTGCCTAACGCTGTGTCTGTAACAGCACTATCACTGATAATACAGCTAAGTCAGTGCCTGTAACAGCACAGTTACTAATAATATAGTTAATGCAGTGTCTGTAACAGCATAGTCACTGATAACACAGCTAACGCAGTGACTGTAACAACAGCAACACCAAGAATACAGCTAACACAGTGCCTGTAACAGCACTGTTACAGATAATATAGTTAACGGAGTGCCTTTAGCAGCGCCCTCACCAAGAATACAGCTAACAATGCTTGTAACAGCACCATCACCGATAAAGCAGCTAACTCAGTGCCTGTAACAGCACCCTCACCAATTATGCAGTCTTGTAACCAGCTCCGTAATGTCTTTGAGATATTACCTCCATCTTAGTCTGAATCCAAGGACCAATAACATTGGCTTGTGTTGCAAATTGTTTCCGCAGTCTCTCATTGGATTGCTGACGAGCATTTTCCTCCATCAGAGCATGGTCCCTCTGAGGCACCAAGTGTCGAACCTGAAAACAAGGTATTATCATATAAATCACTCAACACTGCATCTATTCCTTTAAAAAGGGACAAAAGCCCAAACAGCAGTAACTTTCTCCCTTATATCTACAGGTATTTTACACTGGCTGGGATACCTGGTGATACAACACTATTCTTTCACGTTCAATCCAACTCGGAATAATTTTTAAAAATTATTGTTCGTTGAGGGAGGCGGGTGTTACTGGCTGGGCGAACGTTTTTAATTGTCCTTCCCAAATTGCCCTGGAGAAGAGAGGTAGTGAGCTGCCTTCTTGAACCACTGATGGATTGGTATACCCAGTGATGTTCGGAAGAATTTGACTCAGTGACTTGGAGGGGACCTTGAAGGTGCTGGTGTTCGCTTGCATCTGCTGCCCTTGTCCTTCTGGCAATACAGGCTGAAAGTTTGAAAGGTGCCTTGAGGAGTTGTTACAGGGCATCTTGTAGATGGCGCACACTGCTGCCACTATGCACGTGTGAAGAAGAGACTCGATGTTGAAAGTAGTGCATATGCTGCTAATCAAGTGGGCTGCACTGTCCATGATGATATCAAGTGTTGTTGGGACTGCAGTGACTCAGGTAAGTGGGCAGTATTCAATCACACACCTGACTTGTAACTTGAAGTTGGTGGACAGCCACTGGGGAGACAGGAAACAAGTTCCTTACCACCGGATTCCTAACTTCCCCCAAAGCTAGTATTTTCATGGCTAGCCCAGTTCATTTTTGGTCAACAGTAACTCTCAGGATGTTAATAACGAGGGGAATTTCAGTGATGGGAAAGCCACTGAACATGTATCTGCTGTTCATCCCCATCTAGAGGTTGTGGATTTGAAAGGTGTTGTTGAAGAAGGAGCCTTGGTGAGTTCATAGAATCCATTTGGCTCAACATGGCCACACTGACCCTCTGAAGAGTATCGCACCCAGAGTCATTCCCCTACCCTATTAGTCTAAATTTCCCCTGATTAATGCCTCTAGCCTGTACAACCTTGAACACATATGGGCAATTTAGCCTGGCTAATTCACCTAACCTGCACATCTTTGGACTGTGGGAGGAAACCAGAGCACCCGGAAGACAGTCAGACACACAGACAGTCGCCCAAGGCTGGAAAGGAACCCGGTTTCCCTGGCACTGTAAGGCAGCATTCCCGCTGTGTTTCCTGTGGATCATTTGTGGAGGGAGCGGATGTTGAAGATATTGGATTGGGTGGGGGGTAAGACGGTGGTGGTGGTGTGGGCGGCAATCAAGCGGTCTGTTTTATCCGAGATGATGTCCTTACCAGCAACTTAAATCCCATTCAAATAAATAGTGACAAGTTAATCGGAGGTGGAATACAGACTGGAAACTTAAGTACAGTGTGTTCGGCTCTTGGCTACTGGCTGTTTCATTTGGAGACTTGCAATGCAGCAATCAGCTCCCTTTAGAAGATTACAAAAGAACAAAGGAATGCACACTCAGCTGGAAACAATCTCACCAACATTTTGTTTCCTCAGAGATTAAATTCCAAAAAGGAAAGTTTGACATAGAGCCAACATTCAAATGAAAACCACACTGGGATACACACAGTGTCTTTTATTCCATATATGATGTATTATAGCCATTTTCTGTTAAGAATTATTTCACCCACAGGTAGGAGAGACGGAAAGCCAAGATGTCTTGAATGACGATTTTGGGTTTGTATCAAAGCATAATTTGGAATAAAGCTGGGCACACATGGCGACAAATCAAATCATGCAACAGGATCAACAGTTAAGGCCAACAAAAGCAGCTCCATTATATGCTCAAATTATGATTGGGTGAGACACTGGATATTAAACATACCCAAATGTGGCTGTGAAAACTAGTCAGTTATTCAAGTACATATTTGATTGTTCGAACTTGGTTATCACTGAATTGAAGAGAGTTTGTTGGAGCTTTTCATTGTAATCTTCAGGGCAATTTAAGGCATTCTCATATTTAGGGGAAAAGATTTATGCTCTATGACAGAAGAATGTTCATTGTTCTTTGGCACATGGACTCTGAGTGGTAGAGGCTTTGCCATGGAGAATGCTCCAGTTAGTGATGATTAACAGTTAACTGCCAGGCTTTGTTTAAATTCTAAACCAGGCAGGTTGGCTGACGGGCAAAGGCACTGCCTTGAGAAATGAGTCAGTAAATGGCTGCCACTTATTGTGTTGAGTTAACAGGTGCAGGGTGTGTGTATGTTCTCGGTCTGCAAAGAACAGGATCCAGTGTGTGTAGCTTACAGTACACACAAATGTGTCACACTGTAAGCCTGCATTGGTTGCCAGAGTAATTTTTTTTGCATACTCAGTTTTATCTTTAAATATTGTACAGTTGCAGAATCTCAAATAATGCTTGACACTGTATTGTGAGTTTACAAGTATAGTTGGGCCAGTACCTTGTCTGTTATTGACAGCCAAAAAATATTGTCAATTCAACAATTTAAGTGACAGTCACTCACTGGCTCATTTTTCGGGGCAATTTCTTAACCTATTAGGGTCAACATACTTGGTTTAAGTTTAAACAAAGCCTAGAACTTAACTGTTAACTCATAATCACTGGTGCATTATCCATGGTTACAGCTAAACTAGAAACCACTTGCCAATTAAGATGCATTCTCTTCTCAGTATCAATATTGATTTTCCCTTCAATTCGTATTCTTATGAACTGTCTTGATGAGTACAAGACAGCATCACCTAAGTCACATATTGGTGCAAAATGAACTTATATAGTGAGTGGCATCTCACTGATGGTTTTTTTTTTAATAAATGCAGCTGCCCTTTTTGTTTCCCCCCCCCCAACAGTATAACCAAAACATTTAGGAATTGTCCTCACCTTATCCCATTTGTTGTTAATGTCTTGTGGGGCGATTGTTGTGTAAGGATTGGTCCCAGCCATGTTGACGTGGTAGGTTTGGACTATCTTGGATACCTCATTGTGAATGCCCAGGATAGCCTGGCGCTCACGGTCTGCCTCGGGCAGGGTGGCTTTAAATTGCTCGTGAGCAGTTATCAATCCCTATAGGACAGAGTACAGGTGAGGAACAAAACATTAGTCACACAGAGTCCGGAGTATCATGAAAATGCGCCATGTGGAATTCGTTTGGTATCTCAGTGTGACATATTAATCTTCTAAAAAGGACATTGCACCAAAACAAAGACACTGACTCAAAACAACTGCTCAAATGCATTTGTGTAACCACACTCCAGAGACCCCAACAAAGACAATGGCACACCTGGGGGTGAGAACAGCTCCCGAGTGTCTCCTCAGGGTAGAGGATGGATCATTTAGGGGTTAATTTGTTGAACATTAAATATTAACCACCTCGGCTTTCGCGAGTGAGAGCAAGTTGGGCCAGACATGAGCTTTTGGAGTACACAACCAACTCAGAGTTGTGATGCAATCTTTTGGTGGATGTTTTAATTTGGATTTTGACAGAAACTACAAAGTAATACCATTTAATCTCTAACCCCGGTCTTTGAGACAGAAAAGTATATCTATCACTCGACAGCAGGCAAAGCTCAGAGGGAAAGCCATTGGAGTTTGACAACAATAAGTGGGATAACCAGTACAGAACCAGTGGGTTTAATGAGAACTGGAGTTCTATTTTCAGATATGCGAGATCAATTTGGACTAGTTCTGACACTTCCAAGTTTTGCTTTCAGGCACAACTTCAAACCAAATACTTCAGCTGGTGAAACAGTGACTGTGGATATAATCCATAAATTTTCCTTTCTCTTTGTAAGTGTGCATTCTTAACTTGGCTGAGTTTAACCTGATATATGCTTAAGGTTATATGAATATTCTGTAAGGCTGTACCTTTCCTCATGCATTAATACTTACTTATCCACACTACTTAACTCTGTGATCTGCCTGGATTGGTCGCAAGACAAAGCTTTTCACTGTGCCTCAGTACACGTGACAATAAATTCAATTCAATTCAATTTGGGATTTGAGTATGTGCTTGCTAGTGAGAAGATAGACATACTTGTACATCTTTAACTTTTTTAATGTTTTACTGTGGGGTTTTGCACAATTAACCCTCATGTTGCTTAAGTCAAAATTATCTATCTGGCTTAGTTCTTCACTGCAGGCAGACAAAGTACAAAGTGAATTGGCAATATCCCTGTTCATCTGGTCATAACAATAGATTAATTATCATAAAATGGCTTTAGGAAAGGAATCACCTGTTTGCCCAGGAACTTGATCTGAACAAAAATCAATGGAAGCTTATCACTTTGCCATCTCTGACATTATAATTGCTTACATATTTTGGACTCCACAGAGTCATGCAGCAAACCCTTTGGTCCAATTCGTCAATGCTGACCAAGTTTCGCAAACTAAAATAGTCCCACTTGCCTGCTTTTGGCCCATTTCCTTCTAAACCGTTCCTATTCATGTCCTTGTCTAAATGTCCTTTAAAATGTTGTAACTGTACCAGCACCCACCACTTCCTCTGGCAGTTCATTCCACATAGGAACCACCCTGTGTGCAAAAATCTTGCCCCTCAGGTCCCTTTTAAATCCTTCTCCTCTCGCCTTTAAATTATGCTCTCTAGTTTTGAACTCTCCAGCCCTAGTGAAAAGACCGTTGCTATTTACTTATCAATATGCTTTATGATTTTATAAACTTAGACATGGTCACCCGTCAACCTCCTGTGCTGCAGTGAAAAAATCTTTTCCAGTCTCTCATTAAAATTCAATTCCTCCAGCCCCTGCAACATCTTGGTAAATCTTTTCTGCACCCTCTTCAATTTAACAATATCCCTCCTATAGCAGGGCAAGCAGAGCTGTACACAGTACTCTAAAAGTGGTCTCACCAATTGCAGCATGATGTCCCAATTCCTAAACACATTGGTCTGAGCAACGAAGGCAAACGTGCTAAACACCTTTATTCTCCTGTTTATCTGTGATGCAACTTTCAGTGAACTACATGCCTGAACCCCTAGGTCTCTCTTTTCTACAACACTCCCCATGGCCCTACCATTAACTGTGCAACTCCTGCTCTTGCTGTTCTTCCCAAGATGCAACACACCACATTTATCTAAATTGAATTCCACCTGCCACTCCTTGATCCAGTTGATCAAGAACCCTTTCTAATTTTTGATCACCTTCATCACTGTCTATATAGATGTCAATGTCAGACAGGAACCTCAAACCATGCAGCACATTTGGTAGCCCTCAGTAAACACACATTTATTTGGAGTATTCAGGGACCAGAACTTGGCAAATTCTTGCCTTCAGCTAGTAACAACATTAAAACCTTCTACATCATCCATCAAATTTGAAACAATGTAAAATGTCATCTTACCCAGATCGGATACTTGAACTGACTATGCTACCTCGGCACCTCTCCAAGGCTAACACAGCACAGACATGAAAACATTAAAGAGTACAGTAAAGAGGGTAACTGAATAAACCAATGCAGTTATGATAAACCCATCACTGGCTCATTACATTTGAATACCTAGCGACTCTAGTTAGAAAAGTTTAAAAATAATAAATTATAATTAAAGAAGATTAGCCATGGTAACTACAAAAGCATCAATTTATATCTGTATCATGGGCCAGAATGCTGATGAATAAACGAGCAGGACTCCTACTCCTCATCACTATGAAGTGATTCTTGGTGAAACATGTCTGTGTTGGATTGCCAGGTGAACACAATAGAGTCTTTCCTTCCTATACAGCCCAGCTCCACCATGTTTGATGAGCCTGTATGCTCTCATTACTTATGTGTAACCTAAACAACAGTGTAGCAATGGTACCAGAGAACTACTGAAGACTGTGTAACAATACCCAGTAGGAATAGATTGTTGCAGCATGGGGGATAATAACAGATATTAGTCAATAAGACATTATTTGAAATTGGAATTCACCCATAGGGTAGTTAATATTTTAAATAAAGGCACTAATTATACAGATTTTATTCAATTTTAAATTGTCCATCTCAAGCTGGCATTAAATTCTGAATGGGGAATTAAAATCAATCCTGCTAATAAAGATAGAGAGAACACTAGATTTAGCCAAAGCTTTTAAATAGAAATCAACAGGGCATCTTACTGACTGCATTCCAAATGGGTAAACAATAAGGGAGAGGGGGAAGAGGGAGAGCTCAGATCCAGGTATAGGAGATACTTCTGGCTTTCTACCAATGAAATTAGATCATATTATATTATGTCATCGAGGTCAGGGCGAATATCTGAAGTTTTAAAGATGTACAGCCTGGAGATGTAAATGTTGGACAGCATGGTGATGCAATGGCTTAAGAAGTAATTTTGTTCTTTTCTAAAATAAATAGAGGTTTTAAGGCAGATGTGCCAGTAAACAGCTTGTGAGGCCTTAGGCTTTTTTTTAAATTTAAAAAAAACTTGGAACGATAGAAGCAGCCTGACTGAGTGTGGCCAGCTCTCACAGACCAGGATTTCGAGGGTTTTTTTAATTTTTAGATTCAGCAGAAGCTGGAGTTTTTAAGAAGTAGAAGCTATCTTTTCCCTCTATCAGTTACAACTAGAAGCTGAGACTTCTCTTCCTATTGCGGACCTTGCAGGTGAGAAAATCTGATTTCTGAATTTGCCTTCTTTCCCCAAGGGGTGTGTTTATGGGATGTTATTATATTAGGATGGTTATCAACTAATTGTTGCTGCATCTATTATTCTGTTAAGCTTTCCAACAGAGTTATTATTCTAAGTTCTTGTTTTGTTTTGTGGCATTTTAATTAGAGTGTTGAATAAATGGGGTTTTGCTAACGTCCGGTAGTTTGACCCATCGAATTGCATCTCAAACACAGCATATTAAATTTGCCTTTAAAAGAAGAAAAAGTTAGGGTCATGACTACCTTCTTAAAACACGTTGAGGGGGTCTGGTCTGGTCCATAACACAGAAAACCTAATGAAATTAGATCATATCCTACATTCCCTGTAATTGTTTTCTGCTTCTGTGCAGACTACATGCGACATTGGCTCCCAGAACTGGAAGTGAACACACCAGCCAATCAGTGTCTGGGTGCGTGCATGTTGAGAGGCTGCACAACATAGAGGGAATGTTGATCACATCGGAGTTTATTTAAAATCAACAATGGAGAAATTAGCTGATGAGTCAAGACTCAAAGATCAGGTAATGACCCACGATGGAAGGAAAGGGAATGGGAGACAAATCAGGTGGTGGCGATTGTTTGATACCCAACTTGAGTTGTAAAAACATGGAGATTGTAGGCTAGAAACTGGAGAGAAATCAGGATTTCCTGATGTTGAGAGCTCCCGACAATACAATGACAGCTCGAGCAACGTTGGTAGTGAAAAAACAGAGAAGGGAATGCAAAAAAAGCAGGACTTTTGAGCATGCAGTTGGATGCATAGGAACAGTCGAAGAGGTGGGGGAAAGGGGTGTGGGGGTGACAAAGGAGAGAGAGGGAGAGAAAAGAAACAAATTGTTCTACCACGAGTTGACACTTAAAAAAATGCTACAATATAACTGCCAAAAAAACACTCTCCAGTGCATCCACAAGTGCTCACAGCACTTTCTCCAAACATTTACCCATTTGTTGATAGTTCAACTGACTTGAGAAATTTTGGGGTAATAACTCGGTGTGCTCACAGCAGAGTTAGTGTCAGCACATCGGACTGCTAGTCCTTTTCAGGAATGCGAGAAAATACCTCAATACTAAATGTGTGCACCCCCCTTCACACAAGAACATACAAACATATGACACAACATGCTTTCGTGAAAGAAATTACAACTACTTTTTGGAGCAAAAGCTGGCTTTGAAGCAATAGAGATAGAATGCAATTGAACACTTTGTTGAAACAGAGCAGAAAGAAAAGGTCACGGTTATTATGTCTTAACTGGAAGACTCTTTCTCTAGCAATGCAACACCCCATTACCACTGCAGTTGACAGTTAACCTAAAGTATATGCTCAAATTCTCAACTAATACTGAATCTCAGCCTTTCCTTCAAAAGGGGATGCATTACCAACAGCCCAGCGGGATAATAATCACTCAAAGTGTTGAATAAAATGCAAACTGCTTCCTTAACATGTATGAATTTGTGGGGATCGGAATGCAAGTATGTGAAATGTTGTCAGACATTCAAAAGATATTCTGAACACGAGGTTAAAGAGCTAAAATTGGATATGCTGCTCTCAAACATAAATGAATTGGGGACAGTAGGTTTATAAAATTCTTAAACATTAAAATAAAACATTAACTGGACATTCAAAGAAAAGTCCACAGCTACTAATCGCTCCAAAAACTCCCATATCATTCAGGATACCATGGCGTGGTCACCAGACTCTGCCCTGGTGAGCAGATGGATAGTTTCCAGGCAAGCGCAATGGTTCACCAACACTTTGGGGATAGCCAACACTATGACTTCACAGAAACTGCAGAATTCCCTGAAAATACTCAGTACCTGATTCTCTCTCTATCTGGCTGCATTCCTTGTGAATGGTCTCTGCCAGTCCCACACATACCCCGATGATCCCTTTCTTCAGTGCAGAGTAATTGCTTACGCATATAAAAAGGGTACCTGTTTTCTTAAACTAATCAAATGGCCATTCTTCAACTGACAGTGTGGGCAGTGAGGTGACAGGGACTGGATGCAGTCCTCACTCAGTACCTATTCATTGGAATGTGGTTCAGATCAGAAACTCTCGCTAAGTTTTCCATTCCCAGGCCCAGTTAGTCTGGCTGAGGTCTGTTAGCTTAGGAATTGAACCTGGGACTTTGTGGATCTCCATGGTCATGGTCCACGGTGAACATTGGCTGAGAATTTGCAGGAGTCTGGCAATTATAAAATCTGTAACTAGACTAATTGAACTAAGCTGGTATTTTACTCGTAAAATAAGAAACTCATCCATCATAAGCTTTTGGTGTGACATAAATATGTTCTCAGCAACATTTTTCCCCAGACTTGGCAGGTTAAAAAGGTCGAAGTTTATTAATTGTAGAGAACAATTCCACAGACGTGTCCAAATATAGTAATATATTTTAACCAACTGTTATCATTCATATTCTTTCCCTTGAGAAATACTTAAGGTTATAACACCAACTGCGGTTTCATACAAATTTCATTACTCCTCTTCAATAGGGAAAACCTATTGTTAGCTATGTTGCCACTGTACTTCATGTGGCAATGATGTTGGACTAATTATCCAGAGTCCTGGACAAACTATTGATAGGCTTTCAATCCTGCCATTGCAGGTTGCAAACTTGAGATCAGTTAATAATAAAAAAAACTGGAAATAAAAAAGATGGCAACGGTAAAAGTGAACATGGTTGAAACCCAGTTGGTTTATCAATGCTCTTGAATGATTAAATTAGATTCCCTACAGTATGGAAACAGGCCCTTCGGCCCAACAAGTCCACACCGACCCTCCAGTCAGGGTGAGTGAGCTGCGAAACATGCCCAAGTCAGCATGGTATGGACCTTGATGGGGAACTTCAAGGTGGTGGTGCTCCCTTGTGCATCTTGGTGGTAGAGGTCACAGGTTTGTAACATAGCCAAACAAACACTACCTCCATGCTTACTCTACAACAACAAAGACAGATGGTTTTTGGCTGAGACTTTCCAAATCATTTCACAAAATTATGGGCAATGAACATAAAGGTAAAACACACTAGAACAGCTGTGTTAACTGTACACATCACTACTGCACAGACATTGTCATGCTCAACACAACAAAACGTTATACACTCCAAAAGCCAAACTGATAAACTGGATTAATTCACAAGAAATTCTATTTTAACAAAGGTAGTTAAATAATTTAACTAGATTAAAAAACACAGAATAAATAGTGTAATTTAGCTCAGTTGACAACATTCTTGTTCATTACCAGAGTGTCCTGTCCTGGAATATATAACCTTGATCGAGGGAATGCTGTAAAGTGGAAGATTGTACCTTTCTGATTGGTGCTTTGTTTGGGTGTACAGAAGATTCAATGGGAAGTATTGGCCTAGTGTCCTGGACAATATTCCTTCCTCAGGCGACACCAGTGTAACAGATTAAGTGGTTATTTATCTAAGTTATCTCTTGTGTGATCATGCTTTGCATAGATCAGCTGCCTACGACATAATAGTGATGCCCTGGGAGATGCAAAACGTACTGTATAAACTCAAGGTGTGCCAGTCATTTCTTAAGATGACAGTGGCTAGAGGGATTTCAGGCAAAAATGTGCATGTTCTACATATGACTTGTTGATATTTTAAAATCGAGCTGTTGAGACACATTAGAACATACCTCTGGCACAGAAATTTCTTCCTATTGAAGAGGAATATAGTTGCATTGAAGATAGTTCAGAAGAGATTCACGAGATTGATTCCAGGAATGAGGAGTTTGTTTTATGGAGGAGAGATTGAGCAGTTCAGGACTGTACTCTCCAGAGTTTACAAGAATGAGGGGCGATCTAATTAATAGAAGATGCCAAAGGTAACTGACAAAGTAGACGTCAAGTGGATGTTTCCTCCTGTGGGGCCATCTACAATGACAGGCTACAGTTTTAGAATAAGGGTGACACAACTTTGATTTCAAGATTAGGAGGAATCACATCTCTCAAAGGGTTGAGAATCTGTGGAATTCACTACCATGGTGTGCAGCGGATGTCAGGGTATTCAGTAAGTTTAAAGGAGGAAATATATCTTCAATTAGTAAGGGGAAAAAGGGTTATGGAAAACAGGCAGGAAATTGGAGTTGAGGGGCTGAGATGAGGTCAACCATGATTACACTGAATAGAGGAGCAGGTTGGTGGGCCTTCTCTGTTCCAGTTTTAATGTTCTAAAGAATCTTCAAGGCTGCGATAGACACATTTTTGATCAGTCAGGGAATCAAGGATTATTGGGAAAAGGCACAAAAAGTGGAGGTGAGGTTTTTCAGATCAACCATGATCTCACTCAACGTCTGAGCAGTTCAACGGTCTACTTCTGCTCCCATGTTTTATGATCCTCGTGACAATAAAACTGTCATTTTGCCAGCACGTGAATTACTTGGTCACTGGTCAGAGGGTCCTCTGTCAGCTCAATGTGGAATGCAGTGCCTTCCAGCACTTAAGTGATTTGACTGAATTGCATTTCAGTTCTGACAGAATTTGGTTTATCTCCCTACTGTACCCATTACCTGAAGAAATACCTACTGTGTCAAAACTCATCATGAAAATGCCAAGGCTGGACTGTATATGACAGATAAATATAATAAAAGAAATCAGGTGGTGATGAAAGTGATTGACAGACTGATGGGAGAGTGAAAATTGTGACTTGTACTTTACAGCACTGCTTTTGATTGGTCAAATATAACAGTTAAAAATCAGCACAGCCAAAGAGGAGATAGACATGGGGACAGTATGATGTGTAATAATACAGATTCAGTTGAATAATATGAGAAAATGAGACGACAGTCATAATGATATGCAGTGGATACAGGTCTCACCCAAGAGAACCGCCAAGCAGGTTTAATGTTTTAGTTTATAAAAATGTTAAGTTTAAATAAACTGAAGGGGGTGGTATAAACAAAGCTCTTCAATGTTTAAGTGATGCAGATTCCCATTGTCCTGTGCATGTGGGAGTGCCACTTATCATGATTCTCCCTGACGCACAATGTCAGGATGACTCACAGATAGCAACTCGCAAGTCTGTTTTTATTAGTGCTGCATCTGTGCGGCCAAATACAAACTTAAATGTACCACAGTGGATGGTGTCCTGTGTCAGGTGACCTGACAAGCAATGGTTTGTTCCAAAGAGCGAGTCAATGATATCTTTTGTTGCTTTTTCTGAAACGGAGTGTCTGAAATGGGCGACGATAGCACTGCAAATGGAATGTTGTCATATATTGCAAGAGCATGTAAAATTTGGGATGTTTTACCATAGTTGTTCAAGTCATTGGTGCGACCATATGTCAAGTACTGTTTATAGTTTGATTTCCTTATATAAGAAAGGACATAATTGCATTAACAGCAAATCAGAGGAGATTCATTCGACTGATGCGTGGAATGAAGTGGTTATCTTAGGAGATAAAACTAGAAAAAAAGTTGGAGAACCCCAGTAGGTCTGGCAGCTTCTGTTGAAAGAGAAAAGCAAAGCTAACATTTCGGGTCTGATGTGACTCTTCTTCAGCAGTCAGAATTGGGTTCTGAGGAACAGTTTTTTTGGACTTAAAGGTCAACACTGTTTCTCTCTCCACAGTTGCTACCATGAGTTTCTCCAGCACTTTGTTTCATTTCAGACTTCCAACAGCTGCAATATTTTGCTTTTATTTGGTCACCTTGTGAGGACAGATTGAATCTGTATTCATTTGACCTTAGAAGAATGAGAGATGAGCTGATCATGCCATATAATATTGAGGGGACTGGACAGGGTTGCTGACGAATGAAGGCTCCCCTTTGTAGAAGGAATTAGAAATGAAGGATACAGTTTAAACATGAGAATCTCCTGTGTCAGACTGGTGGAGGGTAGAAAGTTTTGCTTCCCACAGAAGATAGTGCCTCTGTGGAACTTTCTTTCCCAGAGAACAGTGGAAGTAGTCATTTAAGTGAGAAGTAGATAGATTCTAGATTAGCAAGGGAGTCAACGGGGAAAATGGGTCACCAGGAAAATGGAGTTGAGGGCACAATCAAATTCAGTTATGATGTTGTTCAATGGCAGAGTCAGCTTGAAGGGCCAAATGGTCTATTCTTGCTCCGAATTTGCGTATTCACATGTGTGTTCTTGAATGTTTCATACATACCTGGATTTCCTCAATAGTGTGAACAATAAACGTGTCCTGCAGGTCCTCCATGGCACCTTCCATCCAATTGTTAAAGGGAGCAGCCCTCTTTGCATATTCTAGATACAACTGGTCAATAGTCTCGAGGAGTTTCTCTGTCCTCTGAAAAGGAATGTAAATACATTCATTAAAGTCGAAGGAGGATATTGAGTCCCTTAAGGCAGCTCAATGATATTAAACGGAAGCCTGTTTGATCATCCACCCCCTATGGCAATGCTAAGTGAGGACTACATGCAGACGTTTTGGTTTTAATACTCAGTATTTGTTAATATTCAAATTATCCCTCACCTACAGCTCTGGCCCAATACATCATCTTCTGTCTGGTTTTCAGCACAGATTTATTGCCAACATTGCATTCTCTGGAACTCTGCACTTGAACACTCTGGTGATTAACTAATCTTGGACATGTTCAAAGTCTTTGGCAGCATTTTATATTGTTCATTTCTGTGCAATTTTCAAACTCCCACTTAAATTCTGTTCATGAATACTGAATTCCGCAAAAATGTTGTCGTTAACATCCTCTGACATACTTATCATTCAACCAATGTTCCCTAATATATTTTCTCTTTTCACATCTTTTCAAGTCATTATCCAACTAATTCACTCCCTGCAGTAATGTGTGATTATCCTAGGTCCTTCAGATGACATCCCAATAGATACTCTCAACCACCCTTCCGTTCTCAATATCGCTGCCTTGCAAAATCATGAGCTCTGGATATAGAGCAAAGAAAATGAGTTGCTTCCCATTCTTTAGAAACACATCATCTTCTTATTTCTCTCTTTCTCCAACCTTCAGCAGTTCTGCATTTATTCCTTTTTCATCTATGGAAATTCTTGGTCTTAGTTACTCTTGAGTTCTGAAATGGAATGTTTGAATCCTTCTTGCAGCTGAAATTGTTCCCCCAATAAGTTATCCAAACAATTGTTTTGCCGCCAATAGTTGTAACTGGAGACAAAGCATAAGCCGATCCCAAGCTATGAATACTTCCAAATCTGTGGACAGTGTCTTTTGATGCTGTTCTTGCATTGATTCAAGAAAAGGAAAGCTCTTTTGAGCAGTTCATTTCTTTGCAATCCTTAGAGTCACACAGTTATCCTGAAGGAAACACACCCTTTGATCCAACTCACTTGTGCTGACCAGGCAACTCAATCTAACAAAGTCCCATTTGCCAGCATTTGGCTATATCCCTCTCAACCCTTCCTATTCATGCCTCCACCACTTCCTCTGGCAGCTCATTCCATACGTGCACCAACCTCTATGAACAAATTGCCTCTTCGATCCCTTTAAATCTTTCCCCACTCACCCTAAACCTATGCCCTCTAGTTTTGGACTCCTCCATCTCAGGGAATAAGCCTGGTCTCTTCACCCTATCCATGCCCCTCATGATTTTATAAACCTCTATAAGCTCATCCCTCAGCCTCCAATGTTCAAAGAAAAAAAAGCCCCAGCCAATTCACCCTCTCCTTATAGGTCAAACCCTCCAGTCCCAGCAACATCCTTGTGAATGTTTTCTGAACTCTCGCAAGTTTAACAAATTCTTTCATTTTGCAGGAGACCAGAGCTGAATGTGGTATTCCACAAGTGGCCTAACCAATGTTTTTTTTTTTACAGCCACAACATGGCACCCCAATTCCTATAATCGATGCACTGACCAATAAAGGCAAGTGTATCAAACCCTTTCTTCACTACCCCATCTGCAACTCCACTTTCAATGAACGAGGAACCTGCACCTCTTTGTTCAATAACACTCACCAGGACCTTACTATTAAGTATACAATTACTGCCCTGATTTGCCTTATTAAAGTGCAATACTTCACACTTAATTAAATTAAACTCTGTTTGCCACTCCTCAGCCCATTGATCAAGGTCCTGTTGTACTCCGAGATAATCTTCTTCACTGTCCAATTTTGGTGTCATTCCCTTTCCGAAAGCTTCTTTTTCTTAAGAAACAGTTTTTCTTGTTCTGATCTTGCTCTTTATATTCTCAAAATACTACTTCCCATGTATTATTCATCCTTCAACAGTTTTATGGTTTCCACAAGCAAAATTCCCTTGACAGCAAAAATATCCAGACAGGCCAGAGCTACTAGGAGATGTCGGCCTGCATGATATGGATGGTTTAATCAACTTCCCTGCAGTTTTCCCAAGACAAAAATGACAAGCTAGAAATGGATGCAACAGGTCAGGAAAAGACAACAGTGCCTGAACTTCACCAAAGTCACCACGCAGAGGAACAGGTGTGGAGAGTGTAGTGATTGCCATGAGGTCAGCCAGGAGGACCTCATAGAATAGGAGTTCCCTGATTGCTCCAGGTTAGCAGTCCCAATCAGGGAGCTCTGGCTGACAGATATAAACAGGAGTGTCGTGGAGTGCATCATTTCCCCCTCCAACTCTATCTTGATTTAGTCCCTGCCCTCCCCTTCACTGTTTCATCACACAGCATTGCCCTTTGATGTTGCCCTCGGGTGTTTCCTTTCTTCCTGGTGGTGGAAATTAAATAAAGATTTGTGCACTTTGTGTCTCTCACTGTGTCTCATAACTGCACACACACACCATGGGTGCTGGGGAAAAATAAGCACTACCGCAGTTAGGCGGTAGTGTGGGGGTCTAAAAAAAAAAAAAAGAAAAAAAAAAAAAAAAAAAGAGAAAAAAAGAAAATAAAATCAAAAAAGAAAAAAATCAAAAAAGAAAAAAAATAAACAGGTGTGTCAGAGGCTCCGTTCACTCAGAGCTGGATTGGTGTGTGTAAAATATATTAAAAAATAAACAGGAGTGTCAGAGATTCTGTTCACTCAGAGCCGGCTCTGAGGGAGCTGGATCAGTGTCACGTACTGTGCATGTGTAAATAAAGGGTGACTTGGTGATGGGATATTGGCCTCTGGGGAGTTATTTCAGAGAGGGCAACCTGCTATTCATACAGATTGGTCAACAGTTCAATCAACATCATCTGATAAAATATCTGAATACTGCATGAACAATATATAACCTAGCCAGCAATTTTAAAACCAATTCTTCCTTCACCTTCACAATTAGGCTTCTTTTCACCACTGTTTGCTTTCATCATGCAGTCTCGCACATATCAGCACTCTGTAGCTGAAAACAATCTTGATATTTACCTTAGACGTCTAAATATAGAGGGCTGTTGTGGTAGTGCACATATGTTTGGGCCAGGAGGCCCAGGTTCAAATCCCACCTGCTCCAGAGGGATGTAATAATGTCTCTGAATGTTGATTGAAATCTATCTAGATGTTGAAATAGCATTCAACTGATGTACATGAGCAAAAGTGAGTAAATTTATGCTCCATTCATTTGAGATTTATAGAGTAAACCATGAGACAAACACTCAACATTTTAGTAACTGAGATGTATAAATATGACTAGGTTTACTGGAGCTCTCTAACATATGAGATAGGTAAGTTATGAAGACAAAACAGATTTCTAAGGAATTTAATAAACACTGCAATCAGCTTTGGAGTCTGGTCAAGTGCAATCATAAGACCCACCACTAGTGGGCCGGATTAAAGACAGTCAGCACTGGTCACTACTTAGGTACCTCCCATGATTAACTCAGCTGAATCCCTCTCAGCTCCAGTATCTTCTGGTTTACTACCACCAGCGTCAACAATGTAAAGAACCCACAGAGCATAATACAAGTGAGCTCTTACCTCCAACCCCATCAATACATGCTGACCATTGAAAACATTAAATCATTCCTGTTTTGCTAACTTTTGAAAAGTGACTGATTCTGTACAAGTATGGTATACAGAATAACAGTCCAGGGATGTTCGAACTGATCAGATTAATAAGCCTTTCCACCATTTCCAAAACCAAAATAGATTTAACTGCTTGATCGCCAAGTGAATTGATTGTACCCATTTTCACCCTCCGGTGAAATGTTACAGGTGCCGATGGCCATGAAAATACCTGCTCTCTGAAACTAAGGGCAGTGGTGGGATCCCTACCTCTGAGCTAGGAGGCTTGGATTCAAGTCTCATCTGCTCCAGAGGTGAGCCAGGAACAGGTCGAAATAGAAAATATTGATAATATTCCAGATTACTGCAAGAAAAGCTGGCTGTTGAGCCAAACTTTCATCGTAAATTAATTTGACTCACTGAACTTGAAGCAGCGGTTCCAGACTACGAACAAGGCTGGACTAAAACTAATCACTCCCTTTTTCAGAACAGGAGTAGGCCCTTGAGCCTGTTCTGCCACTGCATCAGATCATGGCCGATTTGGCAACTTAACTCCATCAACCTGCCTCAATTCCTTAAGCCTCAATTACATCACTAATCTCAGTTTGGAATTTTGTTTTCCTGTTGCCCCTCAACCTCAACAGGTTGTTCTTTTGAGGAGAGGGGTGGGGATTGGGCGCTGGTGGTGGACATGGATTCAGGTTTCCACCACACACTGCGTGGCGACTTCCTGGCACTAATATGAAGCCCCCTAATGTGAAGACTTTCTAACAGGAAGATATCATTTGTCTTTATTTACCCTCAAAGTTTCTAAAGATTTTTAACAAAATCCCCTCCAAACCAGAACGCCCTCAAACACGGTGCCCGAAATGATAAGGAGCACTCCACTTGGACCTGACTGAAGTTTTGTAAGGTTGAATGTCATCTCTATCGTTTTGTTCATCCATTTAAAAAATAAAATTTGGCCTGTGGGCTCTCTGCACAATCTGTGTTGCAGCTACCACACATACAAACATTGAAGTAAAATAGAAACTATGTTCACAAGACACTGGTTGAAATCGAAAATACCTCCAAGGCATCTCTCCTCTTCTGGGTCAGGGCTCCTAGATTGTCCCATTGGTCACAGATCTTCTGGCATCTTTCATTCACACTTGGGGAATCCCAGTAGTCCAGCTCACTGTAAAAGTCAGAAATTACTCATCTTATCTCATGGCTACATACCAACAACAAAGGTTCATCAGTACCCCATCCCCTACAAAATCTCCCTTCATACTTGAGTGCTGAAAATGAACATGCTACTGTTTGTCTAGAAATGACTAACTTTTCATATGGGGATTTTAGTGCAGAAACATCAAAGCAGAATTAAAGAACAAACTTGCGCTAATGTAGTGCCTTTCATAGCCGGGAATCTTCTAAAGTACATCACAATACTTCTCAGTTATCATTGGCCAGATATAAAGCAAATACAACAGCCAATTTGTTCACAGCAAAGTCCAACATGATGATAAGATGAATGAGTGGATAATAATATTGGCCAAAGTATCAATGATGGCCAGTATGTTAGAAGAATTCTCCACTCTTCCTCAAACAGTGGGATCTTTTACTGTTACTCAAGGCAGAAACAGCCTTGGTCTATAATCTCATTCAAAAGACAGCACCTCTCAGTGCAGCACTCCCTCACTACAGCACTGATATGGTAGCTAGATCATGGACTCAAGTCTCTGGAATGGGATTTGAAGTCATGACTCCGTCATGAAGGGGATTGTGAAACTGTTGAGCCAGGAGGTTACCAGGCGTATGTCTACAAAACAAACTATTTCTACAGTATTACGTCTTCACAGGCAGTCGCATAATCACATTTGACTTAACCAGCTCAGCATTTTGCTGTACTAAGTCAAAGGCCTGAGCTCTTGGGGGAGGGAGGGTCATCTGACACAGTGGCAGGATGGTTCTTCTGCCCAATGTTTCACTCCTACACAGGCAGAGGATGGGGCATGATGGGTAGCAGTGAAGTATCAATGGGCATTTGCCTTTCTAGGCTGTTGCCATCAATTAAGTGACAGGCAGTTTCTCGATCAGAGGAAACACAACCAGAGCTGGCAAGTACAGCACCAATACAACCCAACTCCAAACCAATTCATTTAGATTTAAATGTCCCTGGAGGTTATCTCCCCATGGAGCATTCACATAGGGGCAGTTTCCAATCTTTTGCCTTCTTTAAAAGCAAAGCTTCACTGAAATACATACTTGAGTTCCTGGGCGATTGCAGCAATCTGTTCAACACGATCCTGGTGAGCTGCCAGGTCACTCTCAAAGGCCTCGTGCTTTTTCAATATAGCTTTCACTTCAGACAGGGTCGCTGTCTCAAAATCCTTTGCCATCAGCATTTCCTCCTTACCTAAAATAGGAAGGTAAGTACAAATCACAGTTAAATGTATAGGTCCATTAACGAACTGTCTCATTAAGTTATTTTAATGAAAGAGGCATTATATTTCAGGAAGTTAGGGGAAGGAATGGATGATAGCAACACCGACAACTTTGTTACGAAACAGCTATAAGCAACTCTATGTCTCCATCTCCTCCACTAAACCTCACAGCATTCCCACTCGTTACAATCATCCGTCTGTTATCACGTTTTGAATGAATCCAGCCATACTGATCCTTGGCCATACAGTTGAGTCTGCTGCTCCCTACAATCATTACCAGGGCCCTCTTTCTTCCAGCTCACAAATATCCCTTTTCCTCAGACGCTGAAAATCTAATGTATGCCTTGGACACCTCAAAAGTCGATGAAGGGTGATTTTGCTGGGTCTGTCCAGATGCAGTGTGGAAAGGTCAGCTATGTGTCCTTACAGCACTGTGCACCAACCTTCACAACTTCCCATTATCCACTGTGTCCAAGCCATCGAGTTGTCTGCTGCAGACTCAGATAAAGCTACTACTTGCTCCCCAGCCTCTCTCGTCCACATCTCAACTTAAGAACTAGTAGCTCACATCCCTTATCTGTACCCTATCCTTGCCAAGACTAACTCCGTGCTCCCACCAACTCGCTTTTAAAGATTATTCAAGATTTCAAATACTTCCATAATTTCTCTCAGTCTATCCAAGCAGGGTCATGCTGTTCCTCAACCAGGGTGACTCTTCATTCTTGCAGTGTGGGTGACCAGTTCTTCAAATAATCAATCGCTCATTCTCCACCGTTTCTTTTTCTAACCTCCCAGTCTGATGTAAAAAGCCTCCTTCAAATTCCTCTCCTCTGTTGTGCTTTTAACACCTCCAAGCCCTTCTTCAAAAAATCAGGAGCGATTTTGACGATGCAAATAGGGCAAAACTGTTCCCTTGGGGAAGTCACAGACTTAAAAGTAATTTTGCAAATGAACCAGAGGGGAAATACTTTTCAGACAGGAGACTATTATGACTCACACACACACACTCATTCAAAACTAATGTCAAAGGAGCTTTCAAAAAGAAACCAACTGGATATGCATTTCAAATTTATAATCAAACTTTGAAAGATATTTGAAGAGAAGCAAATTCAAGGCTACAGGAAAAGCTGGGACACATGGGATTAAATGGGACACCTCTCACAAAGTGTCAGCTCAGATCTAAAGGGCCAAACGGCCCAGTTGAAGATGCAAGCCTTTCTCTTTCCCCCTTTTTCCTTATCTTCAACATCTACTTATTTTTTCTCCAACATTTATTAAAATGCCTGGACATCCTTTTCTGCGTGGAGAGCGTTATGGAAATCTAAGTTCTTGCTTCGGGTGGCAGATGTGGCTCAGTCGGTAGTACTCACACTTCTGAATCACTAGCTTCCAGGTTCAAGTCCCATTCCAGCACTTTGGCACAAAAATCGCTCCAATTACAACACTGAATGGGGCATTGCACTGTCAGAGGTACTGACTTTGAGATGGTTCATTAAACTGATGGCCCCATCTACCTTCTCAGGTGTACTATTTCAAAGAATCGATTTCCTTGCTCATGTTCATTCCTCAACCCATCACAAAAATAAGTCTGAGTGCAAATTGTCTGCTGCACTTTCTACATTGCAAGGCTGACTACCTTCCCAAATGTTCATCACTGGTTGCAAAACACTTGGAGATGTGAAGTGATCATGAAAAGCTCGACATAGTTTTAAGCTTTTTTACTGTCTGTTGAGTAAATCAGATAATTTACAGAGTCATACAGAACAGAACCATACCGTTTGACCCAACTCATCCATACTGACCAAGTTTCCTAAACTGAACTACTCCCATTTGCCTATTCGTCCCATATCCCTCTAAATCTGTCTAATCCACGTACCTGCCCCAACGTCTTTTAAGTGTTGTAACTGTAACCTGCATTCACTAGCTCATCTGGCAGCTTGTTCCGTATACACACAACACTACGTAAACTAGAATAATAGAGTTGCCCTCTATAATTATCATAATTTCTCATTGCTGGATCTTTTTCCCCTTTCAAGTTATCAATAAGTTACTAAGGGAACAAATGAATCATTAACCAAGTTTACTAATACCAAACTGACAAGTAACTAGCTCTAAGATGATTGATAAAAAGACAAGGCAGGTTAATCTCTAAATTTAACTTCCTTTCTATACTCTTTTGGAAAATATCTTCACTCTGTTTGGTAAGACACACACACCCTTGCGTCCGCCTTATAAATGGGTTAACTGAGCATGTACAAGCTGAAAAGTACTTCCTGCTCAAAACTAGCTCTTAAAAAAGAATGACAATGTAGCATGATGGTGGACCAAAACATTATAAAGGAACAACAGGCTGCACACTTATGCCATAATTCCTCAATGTAGTCAGGACATAGTCGGTGTCTCTGATCTAAATTTTAACCAGAAGCCAAGCTCAACCTACTAACCAGGCCAACAGAACAATATACAGGTCACTTAAGGTCATCCTTGCAGATCTTTTAATGGACAAAACAACAGAGAGAGAGAGAGAGAGAGAGACATGTGGGAGAAGTCTGGGCCAACCCAACTGCCCAGCGTTAACTAATTGAACACAAATGACTCCTGACGCATTACAAAGTGAATACAATTGTATCCATTAATGCGGCGGAGAATAGATGGGTGGATTGTAATCACCTTGGAATTTTTTCAAGTTGATTGATTCAGTCTGTAAAAACCACAATGCACCACTGTGTTGGGCTATAAACTGCACCAAAATTGGCTGGGTTAGAGCCCTGTTTAACACAGATCTGCAAATCAATATTGAAGTGATTTCTAAACAAGCACATTATGTAAGGCTTCAGCAGAATAACAGGTTTATTTTTGCTATGAGCTTGATAAGTTTGTAACTGTGCCGCAAACACGTCTGGTAGCACAGACTAAATGTGGGTGGGGGAGGGAAGTGATGCATTGCTCCAGAATAGCTTCATTTCCGAATACTTATTTCTGCAAGGCTTTAGGCTATGCAGTGTGGGAGTGAACTATCTTATTACTTCAGAGAGGTGTCAGCCTGAAATGTAGTTTATGAGGGATGAGGACCTCTTTCTTTCTCCCTCTGTCAGATGAAAGGGCCCTAAATGAAATAAAGCTTGTGCTGCCTTCAAACGTCCAGAGCACACAATTTACACACAGGCTGAAGGGGAAGTCATTCAATCCCTTTGCCTGTTCTGTCATTCAATTGGATCAAGGCTGACCTGTATTTCCCCAGCCCTGGTTTGATCTTTCTCCTTGAATTACCCAACATCCTCAGTCTCTCTCATTGAGAGAAGTTAACTTTCCTACAATCCCTTGCGTGGAGGATTGCTTCTTGATTTCACCCATGAATAGTCAAGCTCTAATCTAAAAATTGTACCCCTTTATCCTGATTCCCTCGAGAGAAAGTGAGTCCCTTGCTTTCAAATCCTTTCACACTTGATTTAGACCCTTGCAAACTTTCTAAACACAGCTTCTGTACAATACCAGTACTGAAAGCATTAATTTACCTTCACAGATCAACACTGCAGTTCTTTCAAGGCCAGTTTATCCTTCAGGAGACGCAGTGCCTAATATAGAATGTAGACTTCATGAACCGAAGGGCTGTTTGTCTGTGCTGTAGACCCCTGTGACTCTATGACAATACTCAGGAGGGCACCCCAAATAATTGCCAGGACAAACTGACAGACAGCCTCCCACAGACCATAAGGAGAAGGAGATAGGCATTCGTACAGATTCTGTGATTCTATGTGGGAAAGTTTACAAACGCTTCATAAGTAGGGACTTTTGAGTTTACTGAAGTTTATTGAAGAAATATTGACTGCTCCAATAGCAGGTTATGACAAAGGATTAATGGGAGCCATTATTTAGCAAAATAACCATGAGCGACCACTGCAAATCAAATGAAGCCAAACACCTTGCCATTTGTTGGATGGATGTTGGGCCAAGGGATGTGAACAACAGAAATGACTAATATAAAACCACCTTCCACTCTGAGCTGCTATGGATTGAGAGAGTCCAACATTTAGCACCATGCAGGCTAAAGGATGCAAAATGATCCAGACACTGTCTTGTCCTGTGAATCTCTTGTGCCTACAGGCGGTAAAATATTTACCAGTGCTCCAAGCCTCATGGATTGCTGCTTTCTGTCTGAATTTTTCAGCCAGATGGTCCAGCCTCTCCAACCTCCTGATTTCATTGAGCAGCCATTCTTCATAACCCTTCTCGGCCTGCTCCAGCGAGCCCCAGGCGTTGTTTATATCCTGCAATCAGCATGAAGTACAGTTATAGATACAGAACAAGGTTAGTGCCGGAATCCCCGGTTCCATTCATCAACCTAGCAGCGCTATCCTGCACCACCCTCTTGTTTAATCCAATCAATTTCCAAACTGAATGGATCCCAACACCAGGAAATGAATTCAGTGTCGATGTAAGACTAGTCAAGCAGATCTTCTGGACCTTCGCTCTAAAACTTCTGAATGGAAAATATAACTGCTAAGTGGCAAGTTTCACAAGTACGCAAACCACCCCCCCCACCAACACCAACTCGAAACACCTTTCCTTGACATTCAACACCATTACCATTCTGAATTTCTCACCATCACCAATACCCTGGGATTACCATTGGCCAGAAATTGAGCCAGATCAGCCATATAAAATTTTGTACATGAAAGCAAGTCAGGCTGGTTTTCTGCAATGAGTAACTCACCTCCTGACTCCCCACAATTTGTCCAACATCTGCAAGTTGGAGTGTGATGGAATACTCCCCCTCCCCTTACCTTGCCTGGTTGGTTGGGTGCAGCTCCAACAACACTTGTGAAGCTTGATATCATCCAGGTCTAAGTAGCCTGCTTGGCTATCACACCAACTTAAGTGATCATTCCCTCCACCACTGACAGTGGCAGCAGTGTGTATCATCAAGAAGATGCACTGCAACAAAGGTTCCTTTGATGGCACCTTTCAAATCTACAACTTCTATCACTCAGCAGACAAAGGCAGCAGAGGCATGGGAACACCACCAACAGCAACTTCCTCTTCACATCACAGTGTTCTGACTTGGAACATAATCCCCATTCATTCATCATCATTAGGTTGGTTCAAGGCGGCAGCTCATTGCCACTACCTTTTGAAAGCCAGTTATGGCTAAGCAACAAATGATGGCCTTGCCAGAGACCTTAGCCTCTCACAAATGGGTTGTTGAAAAAAAAGACTGGTATTTGCATATTAAGAAAAGAACAACAAGTCATGGGTACATAGTGTCAGAATCTGGCACAGTCTGCACGACAGAAGAGATCTGAACAAGGTGCATCTCTCAGGATAATCCAGAATTGTCTCATCAGCAACTGCAAAGGTACCATTAAAGCCACACAGTCACAATGTGGGAACTTAAGTAATGGTAAGTGCATTGTTTGAACCATGTTTTTAGTGTTCTAAAGGTAAAAGCAGATTGTCTTCCAGCATCTATGTACTTAGTAAGGAGAGAACATTATGATTCAGCATTGAAGCAATCCACACCTTCAGTGGGATCTTCACTGTTCTGATTATGCACTACATTCATTAATTAGCTTGTTACTTTAATGCTAAATTGAGAAGACTTTGATAACATGTGACTACCGCTTATAGGGAAAGCTGTGTAGAATAATTTCTGAATGCTTCTTTCTTTCAAAGTGGAATCCTATAAAACGAAGGTTGCATTGTTCACTAATCCTGGAGGATTTTCAGATTAATTAATTTAAATTAATCCGCAGTATTAAACTCATTGAGTCTTGCGCATACACAGAGGTCTGAAGATAAAATATGGTCATCAATGGTCACTAAGGATTTAGCTCTGACTGTTAAAGGGAGAAACAGAAGCCTAAATACGTTAACTGCTATTCTACTTAAAATAAGCACCAAAACCAAACTTGTGATTGTGCCTTTCTTTCCAATAGATTTTATTTTCTAAACAATTCATGGGCTAATGTGTTTATTTTGTTCATTTTTTCCCTTTGTCCCAACACTCTTAGCCCTTCCTACAAGTTAATCTGTTTGGTGTCGGTGTCAGTGTCTGGCTGAAACAGATCACAAGAGACCCTGAGGAGAGCAAGGAGAAGGAAGGAAGACTGAGAAAGAGCACTGAGATTAAATCTCCCATGCCACTTTTTTCTTTCTCATGCATTTGGATTCTCCTTCCACATTCCAGTTTCTGTATGAGTGAGGGATTGTAAGGAACTCCAGTAGGTTTTTCTTGTAGTCTTGTACTGACAGCGGCTGGGCCAGCATTTATTGCCACTGAGAAAGTGGTAATGAACTGTCCTCGAACTGCCGCAGCCTGTGTCTTGTAGGTACTTTCATAATGCTATGACAAAGGGTGTTCTGGGATTTTGACCCAGTGACAGTGAAAAAAACTGATTTTGTTCCAAATCAGGAGAGTGTGTAGCTTGGAGAGGAACTCGGAGAGATGCTCCCATACATCTGCTAGCCTTGTCCTTATAGATGGTAGAAGTTGTGGGGTTTGGAAGGTGCTGACAACAGAGCTTTGGTGAGTTACTAAGTTTATCTTGTAGATGGTACAGAGTGCTACCATTGGGCACTAATCATGGAGGAAGTTAATGTTGAAGAGGGTGGATGAGGTGCCAATCATACAGGCCATTTTGTCCTGAATGGAGTCAAATTTCTTGAGTGTTATTGGAATTGCACTCATCCAGTGATTTATTTTCTTTTTGTGGGGATTGGAAATGCCATGTCCTGGGGACTGGAGGATAGGAGTATATATCTCATTTGAACATTTCACAGGGACATGAGTCTAAGACAGTTAACAGTTTCTCAGCTTGGCGACCTTCCATGTTTGTTGCCCAAATGCCAGCCATACTGAGAATAAGTCTTTAGTAAGGTTTAATGAGATGGGCATGATCAATCTGAAATATAACACTGCCAAATCAGTGTTGCTGAATGCTCTGTTCAGGGTCTTACATCTTTCTTCTATTCTCAGTTCGACATGTTCATGTTCCTCCTGAGGTCGCAACCTCTTCCTGTAGTAAGCTTCCACTCTAGAAGAGTGACAAAGTGACGATTATTAACCTACGACCTATCACTCTGTCCTTGCCCAACATTTATACTGACTTGGATTTCAGTGGTTATTGTTTTTAATTAATTCACAGGATATGGGTGTCACTGGCTAGGCCAGCATTTATTGCTTATCCCTAATTGCTAAGAAGGCAGTTAAACGGTGGGTCTGCAGTCACATTTGGACCATATCAGATAAGGACAGCAGTTTCTTCCCCTAAGGTTTTTCCGATAATCGATAATGGTCGTCATTAGCGTCTTCATTGATTTAAAGTTCCACTATCTGCCGTGGTGGGATTTGAGCTTGGGTGTCCAGAACATTATCAGGGTGTCTGCATTAACAGAATAGCAATAATACCACTGGGCCATCGCCTCCCCGATTAAGAGAGGTCAAGAGCAGGAACCCTGGCTCACTTGCCTCTCTCCAAATCAAAACCATGGAACCAGAATGTAAATAGGCTGCTGCTTTCCATGGTGATATCCACTACGTTTGAATCTGGGTTTTCTCTGCCTGAAAAGCTCAGCTACTCACTGGGTGAGGTCTAGGTAAAAATAATCTTCACTCAATATTAAAATGGACTTGTTATTAATTACTGATCTGAGACCTTTCAACATTATTGTACAAAAATCAGGTTAACCACAAGTCTAAAAACTAATGATTTAACAATTCTCTTTTGCATTTAGGTTTGATAAGCAGAAGCTTAGTCATGTTCCACATGTCTGTGAACAACTACCCTATTCTCCCCTAGTTTTCAATCTTAAAATTTGTGACTCGCTATGGTTGAAACAACGAGGAAGTCAAAGAAATGACCTGCAAGGTTCACCGTTCCATCTCAAAAAAGTAGACAGAAGCCCACTTTTTCCAAAAGGAATGAAACCCATAAATAGACCCAAGACCAACACCAAAGTGCAATATGGCCGGCATCAGGGACACTCATACATTTCTAAGAGGCTCCTATTAATCCTGGCATGAACAGAAATGGTTGACATTGGGGCTGCAATTCAACCTGCAAGCATTTGCATTTTAACTCCAGGGATTTGCCATCTAATGAAAAATGTGAGGGCATCTTCACTACACGGTTTGCTCATGTTCAAGTGGACCAGTCAGCCCCTTTTTCTGAAGAGTAACTAGAACTCAAGATGAATCTGGGAAAGTGCTTGATGGAGGGGAAAAAAAAGAAGACTGTGGTGGAGAGGAAAGAAAGCCATCTACAAAGGCTGGAAAGATTAGATTAGATTACTTACAGTGTGGAAACAGGCCCTTCGGCCCAACAAGTCCACACCGACCCGCCGAAGCATATACCACCCAGACCCATACTCCTACATTTACCCCTTCACCTAACACTACGGGCAATTTAGCATGGCCAATTCACCTAACCTGCACATTTTTTGGATTGTGCGAGGAAACCGGAGCACCCGGAGGAAACCCACACAGACACGGGGAGAATGTGCAAACTTCACACAGAGTCGCCTGAGGTGGGAACTGAACCCGGGTCTCTAGCGCTGTGAGGCAGCAGTGCTAACCACTGTGTCACCATGCCGCCCAAAAGCCAGGAAGGCTGCAAGGTTTGTGGGGGGAGGGAGAGTACAGAAGAGGAGAGTTTCAAACTTGCCCAAAAAAGGACAGACACAGCCATTGTGAAGCTTGGAAATTTTAAACCACTAAGGTGACGAATTACTTGCAAATAAACGTGGAATCTCTAAGAGAAGGCTACGCATGTTCAGAAGCTTTAAACACAGAAAAAAAGATACAGTGGATGCTATTGTAAGAACACTATCAACTATTAAATTTAAAATGTGCAATCACAGTCTGAAATCTAGTGAAAACGGTCGTAACTGCCTATCTAAAATTAATTTAGAAGGCGTGTTGAGGGCAATGGCTTCGCGTGTGTAGAAGTAACATGCATCAATTTTTCTGTGACAACCAGAATGCAGTGTTACTTTGTGGCTGCATCAGCTCATAATTGAGACAATGAAACTGAAAGTAGCCCTGATAACCAAAAGACAACATCAAGAGGAGCCTTTGTGGGAGAAAAAAAGAAGAGCCTCACCACCATTCATTGGGATAGTGGCTGGTCTGTGACCTAACTTCATCAAATTCCTTTTCCCAGCTTGATTTAAAATGAGCAATTTTACTTGAAATGGAGTTTAAAATGTAAGTTTGTTTACTGAGCTGGAAAGTTGGTTTTTAGATGTTTTGGCACCATACTAGGTAACATCAGTGAGCCTTCGATGAAGCACTGGCATTATGTCCTGCTTTCTCTTTAAGTGTTTAGGTTTCCTTGTGGCGGTGATGTCACTTCCAGCAGTGATGTCATTTCTGCTCCCCCCCCCCCCCAAAGAGTGTGGTAGATAGGTTCCAAGTCAATGGGTTTGTTGATAGAGTTCCAGTTGGAATGCCATACATCTACAAATCCTTGAGTGTCTTGCTGTTTGGCTTGTCAGAGGTTGGATGTGTTGTCCCAGTCAAAATGGTATCCTTCCTCATCCATATGCAAGGATACTAGTGAGTGTGGGTCAAATCCTTTTGTGGCTACTTGATGTTCATGTATCCTGGTGGCTAGTTTTCTGCCTGTTTGTCCAATGTAGTGTTTGTTACAGTTCTTGCAATGTATTTTGTAAATGACATTAGTTTTGCTTGTTGTCTGTAAAGGGTCTTTAAATTCATCCATAAATGAAACTGCATTAGAACATTATTTTCATGAGCCACCACACACTGTAGCACAGTAGAACTACGAAGAGCAGAGGAAAATCATCTATATAGCATATTCAAAAAGAATGGGTAACCAATGAAAACAATCCACTGATTTCTCAGCAACAAACCCAAACAAGCAGACACAACATGTCTAGAAACCCTAGCCACTCTCCTCTGGGGTGACACAGTGGCTCAGTGGTTAGCACTGCTGCCTCACAGAACCAGGGTCCCAGGTTCAATTCCAGCCTCGGGCGACACTCCGTGTGGAGTTTGCACATTCTCCCCATGTCTGCGTGGGTTTCCTCCAGGTGCTCCAGTTTTCTCCCACAGTCCAAAATTGTGAATTAGCCATGCTAAATTGCCCATAGTGTTAAGTGCATTAGTCACAGGGAAAATAGGTCTGGGTGGGTTCGGAGGGTCGGTGTGGACTGGTTGGGCCGAAGGGCCTGTTTCCACACTGTAGGGAATCTAATCTAAAATCAAAGACACCTCGAAAGTGATTGCCAAGCTACTCAGACAACTTGGCATCATGATAGCCCACAAACCCACCAACATAGTAAAACAGCAGCTAATGAACTTAAAAGATCATATATAGATAACAAAAAGATATGATCCACTCTCACTAGTATCCTCACATACAGATGAGGAAGGACACCACTTTGACTGGGACAACACATCCATCCTAGGACGAACCAAACAGACACACATGAGAATTCTTGAAAACATGACATTCCAACCGAATCTCTATCAACAAACAGATCGACTTGGATCCCATCTACCACCCTCTTTAAAAAAAAAGGAAATGACATCAGCAACACAAGGAAACCTAAAACAACAAATAGAAAGCAGGACATAACACCAGCACTTCACCAGAGGCTCACTGATGTTATGAAACAGGTTATGGTGGTGAAACATCTGAAAATGAACCTTCCAGCTCAGTCAGCAAACTTACAAACAGAACCTCAACCTGAGCTACAAATCTTCTCAAAACTCAGTTTCAAATCTGTATCATTATTTGCTTGAAGACATGTTTCTTAGCAACACTCCTTGAAGGCTTTAGTGTGTGTCACCTAATCCTAGATTCTTTAATCAATGGAAATAGTTTCTGTCTAATAAACCAACTCAACCAGGGATGGGCAATAAATACTACCCTTGTAGGTGATGATATGTCCCGGAGAGAGTGAAGAAAAATCTTAAATCAATTCCAAGCACTCCCAATGAATGAATCTCATTTGGATGCAATTTGCTATGAGAAAGATCAGAATTTGATGAGTACCGATGATCCAAAATAGGAGGAGCATAAGGAACAGGGGGAACAAAATCATAAAATAATCTGGATATTGTGGTGTACAGCAAAATATAAACATCCTTGTAAATCTTTTCTGAACCCTTTCAAGTTTCACAACATCCTTCTGATAGGTGTTTTAACCCATCTCCTGTCTCCCAGGACAGAAGTCCTTCAAACCTTTGTGTACTAGAGATAAAAAATGTAGTGGAATTTTAATATATGTAAAAATAAAGTACTGCTGAAAAGCAAGCCATGCCATTGAAGCTGTTTGTCTCATACACATTAGGATAGATGCTAAATTTCCAAGGGAACACCAATTTTTACCGCTTGTGAAAATGGTGGCAAGTCATATAGACTATAACTTGTCGATAAGTCCACATCCTTTTCACATGCCAATTCAGATTGATCTAGGGATTGTAATGGAGAATGCACCAGGGAACTAGTCTCCCACTCTTGTTTCACTATAATCATACACAGGATCTGTCTTAAGTAGGGATAAAAAAAATGAACATATTCAAGAATTGCACTTCTTAAAAAAATTAGAAGAAATGACATGACCTGGTGAGAAATGGGATTGGAAGTGGAGCTCTCTCACTGTGGTTATTTATCAACTCTTCTACACAAGATGATAGCCAGAGGTCAAGCTTTACACCCTGCAGTCTTAGAATTATTACAATAAAATTAACAAAAGGTATTTTATTCAAGAAATATATTCACGGCCCAAAGACTGGATTGCATGTATGCACATCAAAACATTCATACATAGGCTAATTATTCAGGGCAAAAACCATGCAAATATTTAACAGTCATGTACTATCAAAACAAGACAAAAAATTAGCAGGTACCAGGGAAGTAGACGTGGGATATTAAAATGGATAAACTTGCATAAATACCCATTAAAATTACAATACTGCATTACAGGCTCCCGAGTGCATATCAATTCACCACACAGTAACTGAGGACCTGAATCATCGAAATAATAGGGCAGCATGATAAAATTGTTGTGGTTCTGTTCGCCGAGCTGGGAATTTGTGTTGCAGACGTTTCGTCCTCTGTCTATGTGACATCCTCAGTGTTTGGGAGCCTCCTGTGAAACGCTTCTGTGATCTTTCCTCCGGCATTTGTAGTGGTTTGAATCTGCCGCTTCTGGTTGTCAGTTCCAGCTGCAGTGGTCGGTATATAGGGTCCAGATCGATGTGCTTATTGACTGAATGTGTG
Source organism: Hemiscyllium ocellatum (assembly GCF_020745735.1). Classification (NCBI taxonomy): domain Eukaryota; kingdom Metazoa; phylum Chordata; class Chondrichthyes; order Orectolobiformes; family Hemiscylliidae; genus Hemiscyllium; species Hemiscyllium ocellatum. Next base: position 40,888,818 of record NC_083408.1, read on the forward strand.
GATGAGTGACATGTGTCTAGGAATTCCCTGGCTGTTCTCTGTTGGCTTGTCCTATAATAGTAGTGTTGGCCCAGTTGAATTCATGTTGCTTATCATCTGCTTGTGTGGCTACTAAGGATAGCTGGTCATGTCGTTTCATGGCTAGTTGGTGTTCATGGATGTGGATCGTTAGCTGTCTTCCTGTTTGTCCTATGTCGTGTTTTGTGCAGTCCTAGGATGGGATTTTGTACACAACATTGGTTTTGCTCATGCTGGGTATCGGGTCCTTTGTTCTGCCAAGTTGTTGTCTGAGAGTGGCTGTTGATTTGTGTGCTGTTATGAGTCCTTGTGGTCGCAGTAGTCTGGCTGTCAGTTCGGAAATGCTCTTGATGTACGGTGGTGTGGCTAGTCCTTTGGGTTGCGGCATGTCCTCGTTCCATTGTCTTTCCCTTAGGCATCTGTTGATGAAATTGCGCGAGTATCCGTTTTTGGCGAATACATTGCTTGGGTGTTCTTCTTCCTCTTTTTGCAGTTCTGGTGTACTGCAGTGTGCTGTGGCCCTTTTGAATAGAGTCTTGATGCAACTTCTTTTGTGTGTGTTGGGGTGGTTGCTTTCATAGGTCAGGACTCGGTCTATGTGTGTGGCTTTCCTGTATACCTTTATACCTTTCCTGTATACAACCACTGGGACGCCAAGACAGCAGACTTCCTAGCAGCACTAGAATGCACACTCAGGAACAATGGACTAACAGAAGAGACACAACAAACAGAGAGACAAAGTATCGTATCTCTAATAACAAGGAAAAGACAAACACATAACCTCAACACCAAGGAGAGGGAAGCACTAAAATCACTAAGAAACGATAAGAACATAATCATACGACCAGCAGACAAAGGCAGAATGACGGTCATCCTGGACAAAGCAGATTACATCCAAAAAGCACAACAACTACTTGTAGATACCAACACCTACCAAAAGAGGGAGTTTGACCCCACCCCACAGCTCACCAATAGGATAAACAACACACTGAGGAACCTACAAAAAAACGGACAGATAACCAGGTTTGACCTACAACCTGAAAGCAACAACACCCCCAGATTCTATGGACTACCTAAAGTGCACAAACCAGACATCCCACTCAGACCCATTGTATCACTACCAGGGACACCAAAGCATAAACTAGCTAAAGAACTACAGCAGAAACTGAAACACCTGACCAGCGGATCCAGACACCCTATACAATCAACATAGGAATTCTTGGACATCATCAGAAATATACACATAGACAAAGAAGAAACCATGGTCTCATTCGATGTAACGGCACTGTTCACCTCTATTGACAAAACCCTAGCCAGAGAAACAATAGCCAACCTGCTGGACATACTGAACAGACAACAGGACGTTGAACCTATTAACAAAGATGGCATACTCAAACTACTGGACCTGTGCCTCACAACACACTTCACATTCAACAACCAAATATTTGAACAAATCAACGGCACACCCATGGGCTCACGCATCTCTGGACTCATAGCAGAAGCGGTAATGCAAAGATTAGAACAAACAATCTTACCGCAAATTCAACCCAAACTCTGGGTCAGATCTGTGGATGACACCTTTGTAATCATTAAAAACACAGAAATAGAGAACACACACCGGATCATCAACGCCACACTCACAGGAAACCGACTCACTAGACAGGAAGAAAAGGATAACCAACTCCCATTCCTAGACGTGATGGTACAGAGAACACCGAACGGAGAATTCACCACAAAGGTATACAGGAAAGCCACACACACAGACCAAGTCCTGAACTACGAAAGCAATCACCCCAACACACACAAAAGAAGTTGCATCAAGACACTATTCAAAAGGACCACAACACACTGCAGTACACCAGAACTGCAAAAAGAGGAAGAAGAACACCTATGCAATGTATTCGCCAAAAAAGGATACCCGTGCAATTTAATCAACAGATGCCTAAGAGAAAGACAACGGAACGAGGACATGCCACAACCCAAAGGACTAGCCACACTCCCATACATCAAGAGCATTTCCGAACTGACAGCCAGACTACTGCAACCACTAGGATTCATAACAGCACACAAACCAACAGCCACTCTCAGACAACAACTCACCAGAACGAAGGACCCGATACCCAGCATGAGCAAAACCAATGTAGTGTACAAAATCTCATGTAAGGACTGCACAAAACACGACATAGGACAAACAGGAAGACAGCTAACGATCGCATCCATGATCACCAACTAGCCACGAAACGACACAACCAGCTATCCTTAGTAGCCACACACGCAGATGACAAGCAACATGTATTCAATTGGGACAACAGTACTACTATAGGGCAAGCCAAACAGAGGACAGCCAGGGGAGTTCCTAAATGCATGGCACTCATCCACAGATTCAATCAATAAGCACACGGACCTGGACCCAATATACCGGCCACTGCAGCGGACAGCTGGAACTGACAACCGGAAGCGGCAGATACAAACCACTACAAATGCCAGAGGAAAGATCACAGAAGCGCTTCACAGGAGGCTCCCAAGCACTGAGGATGTCATCTAGACAGGGGACGAAATGTCTGCAACACAAATTCCCAGCTCGGCGAACAGAACCACAACAACGAGCACCCGAGCTACGAATCTTCTCACAAACTTTGAGCATGATAAAATGGTTAAACACTGCACAACTGAATCACACACATAAACCAGGAGTCAACTGGCAACCTCCTCCTTGAATGTTTATAATGCTTCTCCAGCCCAGATTCAGTAAGGAGATCTTGTATTTATACATACCGACACCATCTTGCCTTCGGATGGCATGAAGGCTGGTCTGTTGCTGAGTCGCAGTTTGGTCTGCAGGGTGTTGAAGTTGATTTCCAGCTGGCACTTCTCCTGCACTTTGGGTGGTTTGTGGAGGCGGCGATAGTCTCGGAAATCCTCCAGTTTTTGCTGCATGGCCTGCATGGTGTTCTCCGGGGCACGGTTTTCCAACCAGGGAATGGTGCGTCGGATCCACTCCAGAAGCTAAACAGAACAAGAGCATTGAATGACCCAGAAAGCTCACAAAATATTCTCTGAGCTAGGTAGCAGCTATACCAACCCTCTTTGCTTATAAGAATGAATTCTGATAAACACAAATGAAACAGTGCAGCGATGAGAGTGTATTTTATATAAACAGTTTGCTATTTCATTAACTGAGAATGTTATAATAAGGTTAATGATGCCGAATATGCATAATAGCTCAAATTGGAAATGTTGAAAGTAATTGAGGTAAAGTAATTCCGGGCTCATTTTTTGAATGGAAGACTTTTAATGGTTGCCATTTCACCTTGTACCCAACTCTACTCATTTGGCTACCAGCCATCTACTAGATTTGGTTAGCCATGGATAGCCATCTGCATTTTTGCATAATACGTGTAATTACAGACTTGTTTCATTACCAATATCTTCCATTGTAGGCTGAGGAAATCCCAGTGTTCAGTGAACACCAAGTTTGCAAGGTGCAAGAACGAGGGGGACTGGTTGGCTGAAGATTGGGTATTACAATTTCTCCAAGCCTTGGGTTTATTTACGGGGATTAGAGAGGTATTTAATGGAGATTTGCTCGACTAATCCTAGAGAGTTGTCTGTTCCAGGACATTGGATGCTAAAGATATAAATGGTGTATGTAGTGATGCTGTATCGATAATAAGCTGGTCTTTTCTTAAGTAGTACTGTAAATGATTCAAGAGACAGTTCTAACCAGCATGTGGATGCTCCCTCACTGATGATGATTTAAGGCTAGTTAGTGCTATATGCAATTTTTGTTCTTCTTTTGTGCAACATCACAGTACCACCCTAGAGCTCAGCACTGCAGCATCAAAGTACAGAAACACACAGTCTATTTGCTCCCCTTAGTGCCACCAGAGCTCAGTTATTCAGTCTCCTTTGCTAAGTGGAGCCTCACAGTGCAGCAAGGGCTCCTGCAGCGTGACATGCTCCCTCTCGCTGCAAGGGCACAGATTGCTGAGGAGAGGGCATACAGCGAGTCATTGGCAACTGGACCTGCTCGGCATCCCAGCCAGCTGCTACTCCTCATCTGAAAAAAGCATGAAATGACTCCTAACAATGAGATATTTTCTAGTAACTGGTGCAGAAGTTCACAAAAGCAGAAAGAGGAATTGGAAATTAAAAAAAAAGTCTGTTCAAATCTGTGGGCTGTTTAAAGGGTCCTCTGTTTGTAGATTTAACCTGTATTAAGCATTTTCCCCATTGCTGGAGGCTGCACAGGACTGATAAAATAATGCCAAATTACAGAGGTAGAATTGATTTACTCTGTATAACATAAGGGTGTAATTGGTCAGCACTAGCAATCAGATCTTAAAACACTTTAATTCAGAACATTGTAAAATGGGGTGACCTACAAATTAAGAATTATTTTATATACTGAAGTGATGAAATTAATTGCACAATTCTATATTTTAGTACTGTTAATTTACAGCTCGATTACATTGTCTCCTTGGAGTTTTATGATTTGAATAAAGACCGATGTCAGCACAAAGCAGAGAGCTGATGGAGGCCTTTTGTCTCCACTTTTAAAGCTTTATTAAATAATGGTAAAAATCCTAGCTTCTTTTTAGAAAAAAAACAAACCAAATTAATTTTCTACTTGCCTTAAATTTAGGCAAAGACTTTATATTTGGGAGATACAGCAGGGCAGCTCAGTCCCGTGTGTGTTGCAATGGCTTACAGCATGTGGAAAGTCTCAGGGACGTTCCAGGCAGAATGGATGACCACATCTGCAGGAAGTGCCAATGGTTTAAACAGCTTGAGCAGTTTTGAGCAAGGCTGGAGGCACAGCAGAGTATCCGTGTGTCTGACAGCCAAGTGGACAGCACTTTTTACTCGACGTGGTCACCCCATAGCGTAAGCAAGTGCAGTCAGAGAAGAAATAGGTAGCTATCATTCAGAAGAAGGGAGATCGACAGGTAGTCAGGAAAGACCCAGAGTGCACTTCACTCAAGATCGGTTTTGAAGTGTTGGAAAATGGCGCCAGTTCCCCAGGGAGCAAGAAGGAGAGAGAAAGTGAGCAATAGCAATAGTGGTATGAGACTCAACCGATTGCACATACGTCAGTGGCCAGCTTCTCGTAATCCTCCATTAGCTGCTCATTCTCCTGGTTAACGGCCAGAACTTTACAGATTCGATTGGCTGCTGTTTCTGCCTGTGTAGAGAAGGTGACAAAAAAAAAAGAGATTTTGGTTCATCGGAAATAGAGTCATAGAGTCATAGAGACGTACAGCATGGAAACAGACCCTTCGGTCCAACACGTCCATGCCGACCAGATATCCCAACCCAACCTAATCCCACCTGCCAAGACCCGGCCCATATCCTCCAAACCCTTCCTATTCATATACCCATCCAAATGTCTCTTAAATGTTGCAATTGTACCAGCCTCCACCACATCCTCTGGCAGCTCATTGCATACAAATACCACCCTCTGTGTGAAAAAGTTGCCCCTTAGGTCTCTTATAAATCTTTCCCCTCTCACCCTAAACCTATGCCCTCTAGTTCTGGTCTCCCCGACCCCAGGGAAAAGACTTTGTCTATTTATCCTATTCATGCTCCTCATAATTTTGTAGACCTCTATAAGGTCACCCCTTAGTCTCCGACGCTCCAGGGAAAACAGCCCCAGCCTGTTCAGTCTCTCCCTGTAGCTCAGATCCTCCAACCCTGGCAACGTCCTTGTAAATCTCTTCTGAACCCTTTCAAGTTTCACAACATCTTTCCAATAGTAAGGAGACCAGAATTGCACGCGATATTCCAACAGTGGCCTAACCAATGTCCTGTACAGCCGCAACATGACCTCCCAACTCCTGTACTCAATACTCCTGACCAACAAAGGAAAGCGTACCAAATGCTGTCTTCACTATCCTATCTACCTGCGACTCCACTTTCAAGGAACTATGAACCTGCACTCCAAGGTCTCTTTGTTCAGCAACATTCCTGAGGACCTTTCCATTAAGTGTATAAGTCCTGCTAAGATTTGCTTTCCCAAAATGCAGCACCTCGCATTTATCCGAATTAAACTCCATCTGCCACTTCTCAGCCCATTGGCCCATCTGTTAAAACAATGTGTTCCCTCTGTAAATGAACTTTCCAACATTGCTTTTTGAACACTCAGTGATAGAAAGGAAACTTAGAACTCACCTGGCTATTGTGCATTATGACTATCACAAGAAAAGCATTTCCAGCTCAACTAATTGTGGCCAAATAACAACAGAACTCTACTGATCTATGCATGGGAAGAATGCGGAGTGAAGCTTGCTAATACCCTTCCTGATATCATCTGTAGTATTCTCTATTATATATCCTCCTTCAGTCACAGCACCAGTTTAGACTTCAAATGTCTCCATTGCCACGCTTTTAAAAAAATATATATACTTTTATATTTTTATATATATATATATCCCACCAACGGTTAGTCAGTTTACTGTTAACATAACCATACAGATCCTGAGTATGTTTTCCATTCCGTTCATTAAAAAGCCTGGTTGCAAACTAGCAAACAGAATGGTCAATTAAAGTAATGAATGAATGATTCAAAGTGAGGACCTAATGATCGTCTGGTTAATGGTGCTTGGCTTCACGTCAGATGTTCAGACTGTGCTGAACAAATGTGCTGTAAAGGGCAGAACAGGAGGTTTCCTGCTTCTTGCCTTGAACATTACCCAATCCTGTCAAAGCAGGCCAACTCTTTTTGCTGCCGTATTTGCACTTCATCAGGCGTAGCCCGGCAAAGGCCTATATGGTGGTAAATTCTGGTGCCCTTACTTAAGGATGTAATGGCATTGGAGGTAGGCCAGAGAATGGTCACTCCATTGATTCCAGGTCTGGAGGGAATGTATCACAAGGAGAGGTTGAGTAGGCTGGGCCTGTACTCATTAGAGTTTAAAACGATGAGAGGTGACTTTATTGAAACAGACAAGAAACTTAGGAGAAGCAGAAAGGTTGGTTTCCCCTTGTGGGAGAATTGAGAGGGCATAATCCTTCTCGGATTAGTAGGGATCACCTGTTTATGACAGAAATGAGGAGAAGTTTCTTCTGAGGGGAGTGAATCTGTGGAATTATTTACAGCAAATGGCTGCAGAGTTTGGGTCACTAAGTATATTCAAAGCTACAATAAACAGATTTTTAATCAGTAAGGCAATGAAGGATTATGGGAAGGGTTATGGCAGGAAAGTGAAGTTGAGAACAATCTCATTGAATAGTGGAGCAGACATGATTGGCCGAATGGTCTATTTCTGCTCCAAAGACTGTTGTAGTGAATTTAGTGTCAAATTAAAAGCAGAATTTTGCCATGAGTTTGTGACATTATCAATAATCAAGGGATCAGAAATGAGATAACAAGAATCCAGAGAAAGTATATTCCTGTCAGGGTGAAAGGGAAGGCTGGTAGCTATAGGGAATGCTGGATGACTAAAGAAATTGAGGGTTTGGTTAAGAAAAAGAAGGAAGCATATGTCAGGTACAGACAGGATAGATCGAGTGAATCCTTAGAAGAGTATAAAGAAAGTAGGAGTATACTTAAGAGGGAAATCAGGAGGGCAAAATGGGGGCATGAGATAGCTTTGGCAAATAGAATTAAGGAGAATCCAAAGGGGTTTTACAAATATATTAAGGACAAAAGGGTAACTAGGGAGAGAATAGGGCCCCTCAAAGATCAGCAAGGCAGCCTTTGTATGGAGCCAGAGAAAATGGGGGAGATACTAAATGAGTATTTTGCATCAGTATTTACTGTGGAAAAGGATATGGAAGATATAGACTGTAGGGAAATAGATGGTGACATCTTGCAAAATGTCCAGATTACAGAGGAGGAAGTGCTGGATGTCTTGAAATGGTTAAAGGTGGATAAATCCCCAGGACCTGATCAGGTGTACCCAAGAACTCTGTGGGAAGCTAGGGAAGTGATTGCTGGGCCTCTTGCTGAGATATTTATATCATCGGTCGTCACAGGTGAGGTGCCGGAAGACTGGAGGTTGGCTAACGTGATGCCACTGTTTAAGAAGGGCGGTAAAGACAAGCCAAGGAACTATAGACCGGTGAGCCTGACCTAGGTGGTGGGCAAGTTGTTGGAGGGAATCCTGAGGGACAGGATGTACATGGATTTGGAAAGGCAAGGACTGATTCGGGTTAGTCAACATGGCTTTGTGCATGGGAAATCATGTCTCACAAACTTGATTGAGTTTTCTGATGAAGTAACAAAGAGGATTGATGAGGGCAGACCGGTAGATGTGATCTATATGGGATTCAGTAAGGCGTTTGATAAGGTTGCCCATGGGAGACTGATTAGCAAGGTTAGGTCTCATGGAATACAGGGAGAACTAGCCATTTGGATACAGAACTGGCTCAAAGGTAAAAGACAGAGGGTGGCGGTGGAGGGTTGTTTTTCAGACTGGAGGCCTGTGACCAGTGGAGTGCCACAAGGATCAGTGCTGGGCCCTCTACTTTTTGTCAATTACATAAATGATTTGGATGCGAGCATAGCAGGTACAGTTAGTAAGTTTGCAGATGACACCAAAATTGGAGGTGTAGTGGACAGCGAAGAGGGTTACCTCAGATTACAACAGGATCTTGACCAGATGGGCCAATGGGTTGAGAAGTGGCAGATGGAGTTTAATTCAGATAAATGCAAGGTGCTGCATTTTGGGAAGGCAAATCTTAGCAGGACTTATTCACTTAATGGTAAGGTCCTAGGGAGTGTTGCTGAACAAAGAGACCTTGGAGTGCAGGTTCTTAGCTCCTTGAAAGTGGAATCACAGGTAGATAGGATAGTGAAGGCGGCATTTGGGGGTATGCTTTCCTTTATTGGTCAGAGTACTGAGTACAGGAATTGGGAGGTCATGTTGCGGCTGTACAGGACATTGGTTAGGCCACTGCTGGAATATTGCGTGCAATTCTGGTCTCCTTCCTATCAGAGAGATGTTGTGAAACTTGAAAGGGTTCAGAAAAGATTTACAAGGACGTTGCCAGGGTTGGAGGATCTGAGCTAGAGGGAGAGGCTGAACAGGCTGGGGCTGTTTTCCCTGGAGCATCGGAGGCTGAGGGGTGACCTTTTAGAGGTTTACAAAATTATGAGGGGCATGGATAGGATAAATAGACAAAGTCTTTTCCCTGGGGTCGGGGAGTCCAGAACTAGAGGACATAGGTCTCTTTTATATCTTTCCCCTCTCAACCTAAACCTAAGGGGCAACTTTTTCCACACAGAGGGTGGTACGTGTGTGGAATGAGCTGCCAGAGGATGTGGTGGAGGCTGGTACAATTGCAACATTTAAGAGACATTTGGATGGGTATATGAATAGGAAGGGCTTGGAGGGATATGGGCCGGGTGCAGGCAGGTGGGACTAGATTGGGTTGGGATATCTGGTCGGCATGGACGGGTTGGACCGAAGGGTCTGTTTCCATGCTGTACATCTCTATGACTCTAACTCTGCTTCAAAATAGATCTCATTTCCACTTTCTGGTTTCCCTTTAGAGCTCATTTGATTGAGACTCCTGTTGGCCACCATCAACAACTTCCCAGAAATTTCATATTTATTATTCCATTAAGGGGCTAATCTTGTGTTCAGCTGCAAGAGAAGAGTGAACTCTAGTTGTGTTTTTGTTATGAGCCATGCAGGAACTTGACTTGCAGCAACACATCTCCAGGGAGTTTACTGGTCTTCAGATCAGCTATTTGTCTACCTGATAAAAACTATTCCATTCACCATTTAAAAACAAACTCAGATAAAAATCAACTTTGCTTATCAACTATAAAACTCTCCACACGGTTAAACATTTTGAAAAAAGGAGAATTTTGGCTAATGCAATAACGTGGATAAATGAGGAGAGGTTAGCGACAGTGAACCTGTGGAATTCTCTCCCACAGGAATCTGTTGGGACCAGTTTGTTAGATATATTCAAGAGAGAGCTGGGCGTGACCCTTGCGGCTAAAGAGACCAAGGGCTATGGAGACAAAGTGGGAATGGGATATTGAATGGTGGGGCAGGCTCAAAGGATTGAATGACCTACTCCTGCACCTTTTTTCTATCTTCTATAAGAAAACTAAGATAATATTATTAAAAACAGAAGCGGGAGCAGGCCATTTGGCCCCTCAAGCCTGTTACATCATTCAATAAAATTCTGCCGTATCCAATTGTGACCTTACATTCACTTTGCTGCCTGTACCCCACAACTCTCAATTTCCTGGTCAATCAACAATCTGTTTAATTCAGCCGGAACCTACACAGTGACTTTGTGCTCTTCAGAGTAGAGAATTCCAAAGATGTACAACACCCAGAACTTGCTCCTCAACCCAGTCTTAAAAAAAATGTTCTCTCTCATTTGAAACTGTGCTGGCTCACTCAAGATTCCCTCATAAATGGAAATATCCTCTCAGCTTTAGCCCATTGCTTCCCAAACTGTTTCGCACAGTGACCCCATTTCAAGGCTTATAAGATGTCGTGAGTCCTGGGAGAGTGGGGTTTAAGATGTTGAGAGAGCTGATGCCTGTTTGAGTGGGAGTACAGCTGTTATATAACTTGATCAGTGTTCCATGGCCACTGTTGACATGATGTACATCATGGAAACAGACAGTCCAACCCATCCATGCCAACCAGCTATTCCAACCCAATCTAATCCAGCACCCGGCCCATATCCCTCCAAACCCTTCCTTTTCATATACCCACCCAGATGCCTTTTAAATGTTGCAATTGTATCAGTCTCCACCACTTCTGCTGGCAGCTCATTCATTCCACGCACCACCTCTGCATGAAAAAGTTGCCCCTTAAGTCTCCTTTACATTACCTCCCAATTTGGGAAGCCCTGATCTACACTCTCAAGTCCCCACTCAGTTTTGTGATGTTTGTTAAGATCCCCTCTCAAGCTTCTAAATTCCAGTGTAAGTCCAACATTCTCAAGATTTCCTTCTAAGGTAATCCCAGGAACAGCTTAATGAACCTTCCTAGAACTGCTTTCAATGCAAGAACGCCTCTGGTTCAGATGGGGTCTTGTGGTGCCTTGGTAGTTTCCCTCCGTTGTGACTGGGTTTAAGACCTATTCTGCTCTGGAGAATACATCATAATATTTCTGGACAGGTTGATTAACATAACTTCCCCTTATTCAGTAAGGCAACCAAACTGAACTTAGAATACTCGAGATATGGTCTTACTAATGTCCTGTACAATTGTCATAAAATCTATTTTTATACCCCATCCACTTTGCAATAATCAATTTGCCTCTCTAATTTCTTGCTGTACCTGCATGCTAACATTTTGAGATTCATGTACAAGGACCCCAGATCTCGCTGTACACAGCATTGTGCAGTCTTTCTCCATTTGGACAATATTCTGCAAATGAAACTGTGAAGTCAGTTCTGATCAAGGGGTGTGGAAGCTAGCAGGACTTGGAGATGGCCTTATGATGGACAACATACCTTTCTTCCCTCGTCATCCACCTTACCTATACTCCTCATGATTTTATAAACCTCTACAAAGGTCACCCCATAACATCCTACTCTCTAGTGAAAATAGTCCCAGCCTACTTTTATATTTCAGACCCTTCATTCCCAACAACATCCTGGTAAATCTTTTATGAACTCTTTCTAATTTAATAATATCCTTCTTGCAGCAGGACAACCAGAACGACAAAGAGTCCTCCAGAGAGGCCGAACCAACGTTCTGTACAACCTCAACGTGATGACCCAACTCCTACATTCAAAAAATGAAGGCAAGCATGCTAAAGACATTTTTTTATCCTCCTGTCAACATGTGATGCAAATTTCAAAGAATTATAATCCATGAATCCCTAGGTCTCTGTGTTCTATAACACTACCCAGGGCCCCTACATATTGTATGAATCCTGTCCTTGTTTGTTTTACCAAAATGTAATAGCTCACATTTATCCAAATTAAACTCGTTCTGCCACTCCTTATCCCTTTGACCCTATTGATCACAGTCTCTCTGTCATCTTAGATAACCTTCTCGACAGTCCACTATACCACCCAATTTTGGTGTCATCTGCAAACTTACTAACCACGCCTCCTATATACTTATCCAAATCACTTCTATAAATGACAAACAAAGGAGGACCCAGTACTGATCCTTGTGGAAGACCACTGGTCACAGGCCTCCAGTCTGTAAACACAGCAGGCCAGGCAGCAACCAAGGAGCAGGAGAGTCGACGTTTCGGGCATAAGCCCTTCTTCAGGAATTTCCTGAAGAAGAGCTTATGCCCGAAACGTCGATTCTCCTGCTTCTCGGATGCTGCCTGGCCTGCTGTGTTTTTCCAGCACCACATTTTTCCAACTCTGGTACTCCAGCATCTGCAGGCCTCACTTTCTTCCAGTCTGTAAACAACTCTCTCTGTCTCCCACCATAAAGCCAGTTTTGCAACCTGTTGGCAAGCTCACCCCAAATCGCATGTGATCTAACTTTACTAATTGGTCTACCATGCGGAACTTTGTCAAAGACTTTAGTAAAGTCCAAATAAACAACAACTACCACTCTACTCACAATCTTTTTGGTTACTTACTCAAAAAAAAACTCAATCAAGTTTGAGACATGATTTCCCTTACGTAAAACCATACTGGCTATCCCTAATCAGTTCTTGCCTCTCCAAATGCATGCAAATCCTGTACCTCAGAATCACCTCCAACAACTTACCCACCACCTATGTCAGGCAAACAGGTCTATAGTTCCCAGGCTTCTCCTTACAGTCTTTCTTAATAAAGACAGAACATTTGCCTACAGTCCCCTGGCACCTCACCCACAATGATAGATGATTAAAAGATTTCTGCTATGGGCCCTGCATGTCTTTCCTAACTTCACACAAAGTTGTACATCTCTATGATTTCAGATACACTCGATCAGGTCCTAGAGATTTATCCACTTATGTTTTGTAAGACCTCAAGCATTTCCTCTTCTCTAATGTGAACGGTTTTCAAAATATCAGTCTTTATTTCCCAGAGTTCCCTAGCCTCCATTTCAATCTCAACAGGAAAAACTTATGCTAAATATTCATTTAGTATCTCTCCCATCCCCTGAGATTCAACACACAAGTCGACCTCGTTGATCTTTAAGGGACACTAACTTCTCTCTCATTGCCCTTAATGTTCTTGTAGAATCTCGTTGGATTATCGCCAACTTTCACTTTTGGTTTGGTTGCTCAGCAACCAAATAGCAATCTGCAGCAGAGTCTGGGAAATGCTAATATTAGCTGCACAGTGTAATGGAGCAGCATTTCCAGCTGTATTAGCCCACTCGTGAGCTGATTGTTGTATGTAATCAATATTCTGCCCCTGTAGAGCACCACCTTCATATATGAAAATGGGAATGAAGCAGCAATGGTTCTTTGCTCAGACTCTCCAGATAGCTCAGTACTGGAATTAACCCTGATCCAGATTTCTCCATTTCAGTCTCCAAGTGAGGCAAGCACAAAGATCAAACTGGTGACCTTTCCATCTCCGTGCAGTATTTTATAATGCATTAACCTAATGGTCATGGTGGCCATTCGTGGGCAGTGGGATTGTCTAAGTCAGCCGGGTTCACAAAACAAATCTGGCTTCACTCTCCCCTAAAGTCTCAATAACTACTTCTCTAAACTCAGGAGATATTTTCTGTGAGATGTTTTGAACTCCTGTGCCAGTTATCTTGCGACTGTCAAGTGAGGTCAAGCCTGCTTTGGTCTTTTTTGAACTATGCCCCCATCTGCAGCGAGAGGGCCTCAGCTTCCATGCGCTCAAACCCATTCTATATCCCGCAAAATGGAAGCTGTCATCTCATTAGGGGGGGGCTCAAACTGAACCCCTCCTCGCATGGTACTTGGTCACAGTGTCAGAAACGTTCGCTGCAAAGTCACATTCTATTCCACCAGCTTGGAAAAGAGCAGCATTATCCAGTTTCTTTCCCTCACCAGTTCAACTCCCAATGGCTTTTTTCTAATCGAGATCATTGCCAGTAAATTGTGAAGCCAAGTTGACAACGCAAAATAAGTTATCTGAATTGTAGAGGGGTTGGACAGGTACAGCTCTCACATCAGAACAAAAATTGCTGGAGAAACTCAGCAGGTCTGGCAGCATCTATGTGGGGGTGAGAAACAGGATCAGTGTTTCAAGTCCAGTGACTCTTCGTCAGAATTGAATCACAATGGACGCAAATCGTTAACCGCCTTTCTTTCTCCACAGCTGCTACCAGACCAGAGTATGTTCCGTTTTCATTTCAGACTTCCAGCATCCGCAGTATAATGCTGTTAATTTCAGGTTCAGCTCTTGCTCTGCAGACAAACATAGAAGTTTGGATGATGAGGCCCAATTTGAAAGAGTAAAGCATTATGGCAGTGAGACTGGAACCTGAAACACAACGGGCTCAAACAGTTGCATGGGCATTTGCAACAGGAGCTGGAACAGACATTCCAACAGGCACAGCAGTTCAGACTGCCGTTGCTATCTCTACTGAGACAATGAAATGTAGACAATGGAAACATGGGCACAGAAACAAACAGAAGGCAACAAAAGGCTCACTGAAGGGAACAAAGGGTTCTGTATCTGGAGGTAGGCAAGTGGTGCCATGGTGCTTCAGAGGGTACTGCACATTTAAGTGGAGTTCTCAATCTCTACAGTTGCAGCTATGCCCAGTGCAAACCAAGCACTTTCCTGCAGGAAGGAAAGACCTTCTTTTAGTGAGGCAATGATCCTTTCTCACATGTACGTGAACCTGCTGAGGCAATTGTAGCAGAGTCGTGTAACACAAGAGACACAAAGAAGGGAAATCCATTTCGATAAAAACATGAATGGATTAAATGCAAGAAAACGAATAAGCATTAAAAAGAAATTAAGAGAGATACACAGGAAATAAAAGTGAAGATTTACATAGTCTAATAAGAAACATTTACCTTAATTAACCACATCTATTCTGAACTGATCAGAAGGATACAAAAAAAACTGAATGACATTCCTGTACTTGTTTCAAAGTTCGACTAGATGGCACCAGTATATGATGGTGAACCTGGTATCATTAATTAAACCAGGCGCATAATCTGCTCCCAGTCTTGAAAATGATGAGTCTACAGGCTTTTATTTGAAGGAAACAAATAAAGCGGTGGTGCTAAATTATTTTATTCAAAGTGGAAGTGACATTAGATTTCCAGGTCCATCTATAGTTTGAGAGTAATAATTGTTATAATTAACATAAATGCCATTCTCTACAATATCTAACAAATTTGGAAAAATAATTGAAGTAGTTGGCTTTTGAATTGAAGCAAGTGTCCTAAACAGCCAAGGAATTGGGTCTTAATGTCTCATTAATTTCTACATGGCTCCATATTCAGTTAACACTCAACTGCCAACACTGACGTTCCTGGTCTACGTACTTCAACAAAAATATTTGAAGGCCAGCTGCAAACTTGTTTAACTCCCATAAACCAGTTAAACCCAGAGAGAGAGAAAAAAATTAAAGTGGAGAGATGCTGTGGATTGAGTGACTCATTGTGTACATTGAGCCTGGGCTGTTCCTGCCACTGTGTTTACCAACTGAGTTTCAAACCAAATCAGAAAAGCTCAAAATGACAACA
This sequence comes from Hemiscyllium ocellatum, assembly GCF_020745735.1. Classification (NCBI taxonomy): domain Eukaryota; kingdom Metazoa; phylum Chordata; class Chondrichthyes; order Orectolobiformes; family Hemiscylliidae; genus Hemiscyllium; species Hemiscyllium ocellatum. The sequence continues at coordinate 40,904,403 of NC_083408.1, forward strand.
CGTCAACAAAAATTACACGTTGCATAGAAACATTTACGCAGAAAGTCACCCAGCAAACATTGCCAGTTGATGGCATTTATAGTAGGAGGGCAAATGAAAGGTAGTTTGCTGTTTGCTCAAGGCAATTTAAAACCAATATTTACTTCCCAAGTAATTTTTTCTCAAAATGTGAACAAATAAACTTGATGGTTATCCTAGGCTACCGTGTCTGTCTGTGCATGGTGCAAAACCTAATTTGAATGAATCAATGTTTTCAGTTTTTGTAGGGAGGCAACATCCTCAAATTGTCTGCAGCATTTTACTTTTATACGCTGTATTGCATCCTCAGCCACTTAGCTCAAGAATTGGGAGAATGGTTAAATGCGTTTGGGAAATGTTGCAAGTAGGACTGAGGTAGGCACTCACCTTCAGAAGATTGGAAACCTCTCAATGTACATTGTGGACAGAGAAATACTTGGCAGTACAAAAGATTTTGAATAACAATGAGGATGCACAAGCTGTTAGTCCAGTTTGGTTGAGGTAGGGTTTGTTTGAGAATCCATTTCCAATATTAAATAACATTATTTGGCATGCCTGTGGATCTGAAGAAAAACCATTGCCACTGTCTCACTTTGGGCAAACTGCTGTATTAGTTAGCACACGGGGGCACTTTCAGACATGTACAAAACAGTGGTAGATTTGTAGGATATCAAAAGGAGAAAAGATGCAAGACCAGTAGAAAACTTCATGCAATATCTAAAAGGGTGAACTTCTATGAACACACAGACACACACACAGCAGAACCAATTCAGTATTAGAGGCAAGTGCAAAAGGAAAGCCTCTGGCCAAGACCAAGGCCTATACCTGCACGGTATTAAGGACAGGATGACAGAAGAAGGAAGCAGTTCATGAGACATTTTCCTCAGGCTCGTAACACTAATATCAAAATGGAAAATAAGCAATGAGAAGAGCATTCAGAGAGAGAAGTAGAACATCCATATTTACATTTTCACAAACTCAACAAACTGCAGGAAATCCTTCACATACAGGCAGTGCTTAGTTTCTACAGTACAGACAGAGATGACATGGCATTTATGGACAAATATCTGATCAACTGACCTTGGGAACATCATGTTCAATAAGTAAACCACAGGAGAGTAAAATTTCATAAATGACCTGGCTCTTGGACCACACACACACACACACACATACATACATAGACTCTCTCTCTCTCTCGCTCTCTCTCTCTAGACATATATTTATAAATTAGAATAAACATTCCTCCATCAAAAGCCAACAGATGGGTCATATACTTACATTATTTCCCAAATGATGAGCTCCCAATCTCCGCTAAGCAATAATACACATTTAGGACTGTCCAATCCAACCAGGTGGGAGAAAAATATAAAAATAAAAGGCAGAATTGGCTTTGTTACAGCCTCCTGCTGGATTGATTATAAACTGGGTCAACTTTCCATGCTCCCGCGCGAGGGAAGCAATAAAAACATGGAACAGAATTAATTCCAAAGACTAGCAAAGAGCTAAACGATAACCTTTTTATGGTGTATTCAATAAACCAAAGTAGTCACATAAGGTTTTAATATGACTTTTCCATTGTATTCCCACTTTACAGCAGAAAGAATCCATTGAGAAAGCTTCATAAAAATGATTCCATGCATCAGTTTTAATAAGTATACACAATGTCATGAATTGGGCATCACTTGCAGGAATTGTTTTCCATTCACAGTTACAAGTATCTGATGGAAAAGCGCAGCAGGTCAGGCAGCATCCAAGGAGCAGGAGCATCGACGTTTCGGGCATGAGCCCTTCTTCAGGAATGAGGAAGGTGTGCCAAGCTGGCTAAGATAAAAGGTAGGGAGGAGGGATTTGGGGGAGGGGCGTTGGAAATGTGATAGGTGGAAGGAGGTTAAGGTGAGGGTGATAGGCCGGAGTGGGGTGGGGGCGGAGAGGTCAGGAAGAAGATTGCAGGTTAGGAAGGTGGTGCTGAGTTCGAAGATTGGGACTGAGACAAGGTAGGGGGAGGGAAAATGAGGAAACTGGAGAAATCCGAGTTCATCCCTTGTGGTTGGAGGGCTCCTAGGTGGAAGATGAGGCACTCTTCCTCCAGCCATTGTGTTGCTATGCTCTGGCGATGGAGGAGTCCAAGGACCTGCATGTCCTCGGTGGAGTGGGAGGGGGAGTTGAAGTGTTGAGCCACGGGGTGGTTGGGTTGGTTGGTCCAGGTGTCCCAGAGGTGTTCTCTGAAACGTTCCGCAAGTAGGTGGTCTGTCTCCCCAATATAGAGGAGGCCACATCGGATGCAGCGGATGCAGTAAATGATGTGTGTGGAGGTGCAGGTGAATTTGTGGCGGATATGGAAGGATCCTTTGGGGCCTTGGAGGGAAGTGAGGGAGGATGGTGTGGGCACAAGTTTTGCATTTCTTGTGGTTGCAGGGGAAGGTGCCGGGAGTGGAGGTTGGGTTGGTGGGGGGTGTGGACCTGACAAGGAAGTCACAGAGGGAGTGGCCTTTTCGGAATGCTGGTAGGGGAGGGGAAGGAAATATATCCCTGGTGGTGGGGTCCGTTTGGAGGTGGCGGAAATGACGACGGATGATATGATGGAAATGGAGTTTGGTGGGGTGGTAGGTGAGGACCAGTGGGGTTCTGTCCTGGTGGCAATTGGAGGGGCGGGGCTCAAGGGCTGAGGAGCGGGAAGTGGAGAAGATGCATATCCTGCGAAGAGGCAAGCATAGCTGGGGCCCATGCGGGTGCCCATCGCTACTCCTTTGGTTTGGAGGAAGTGGGAAGTTGTTCAGAGTGAGGACCAGTTCAATCAGTCGAAGGAGGGTGTCAATGGAACGGTACTGGTTGGTACGGCGGGAAAGGAAGAAGTGGAGGGCTTTGAGTCCTTAGTGATGAGGGATGGAGGTGTACAGGGACTGGATGTCCATGGTGAAGATAAGGCGTTTGGGACCGGGGAAGCAAAAGTCATGGAGGAGGTGGATGGCGTGGGTGGTGTCCCGAACGTAGGTGGGGAGTTCTTGGACTAAGGGGGACAGGACCGTGTTGAGATATGCAGAGATGAGTTCGGTGGGGCAGGAGCAGGCTGAGACAATGGGTCGGCCGGGGGAGTCAGGTTTGTGGATTTTGGTCAGGAGGTAGAAACAGGCGGTGCGGGGTTGTGGGACTACGAGGCTGGAGGCAGTGGATGGCAGATCCTCTCTTCTTCCGCAGCTACACTGGCACCACCCCCCTTTTCCTCCGCTACATCGATGACTGTATCGGCGCTGCCTCGTGCTCCCACGAGGAGGTTGAACAGTTCATCCACTTTAACCAACACCTTCCACCCCGACCTCAAATTTACCTGAACCGTCTCAGACTCCTCCCTCCCCTTCCAAGGCCTCACCATTTCTATCTCGGGCAACCGACTCAACACGGACATTTACTATAAACTGACCGACTCCCACAGCTACCTAGACTACACCTCCTCCCACCCTGCCCCCTGTAAAAACACCATCCTATATTCCCAATTCCTTCATTTTCACTGCTTCTGCTCCCAGGAGGACCAGTTCCAATACCGTACAACCCAGATGGCCTCCTTCTTCAAAAACTGCAATATCCCCCCAGACATGATCGACGATGCCCTCCACCTCATCTCCTCCACTTCCCACTCCTCTGCCCTTGAGCCCCGCCCTTCCAATCGCCACCAGGACAGAACCCCACTGGTCCTCACCTACCACCCCACCAAACTCCATATACATCATATCATCCGCCGTCATTTCCGCCACCTCCAAACGGACCTCACCACCAGGGATATATTTCCCTCCCCTCCCCTATCAGCATTCCGAAAAGGCCACTCCCTCTGTGACTCCCTTGTCAGGTCCACACCCCCCACCAACCCAACCTCCACTCCCGGCACCTTCCCCTGCAACCGCAAGAAATGCAAAACTTGCACCCACACCTCCCCCCTTACTTCCCTCCAAGGCCCCAAGGGATCCTTCCATATCCGCCACAAATTCACCTGCACCTCCACACACTTCATTTACTGCATCTGCTGCACCCGATGTGGCCTCCTCTACATTGGGGAGACAGGTTGCCTACTTGCAGAACGATTCAGAGAACACCTCTGGGACACTCCGACCAACCAACCCAACCAACCCGTGGCTCAACACTTCAACTCCCCCTCCCACTCCACCAAGGACATGCAGGTGCTTGGAATCCTCCATCGCCAGACCATAGCAACACGATGGCTGGAGGAAGAGCACCTCATCTTCCGCCTGGGAGCCCTCCAACCACAAGGGATGAACTCAGATTTCTCCAGTTTCCTAATTTCCCCTCTCCCCACCTTGTCTCAGTCCCAACCCTCGAACTCAGCATTACCTTCCTAACCTGCAATCTTCTTCCTGACCTCTCCGCTCCCACTCCCACTCCGGCCTATCACCCTCACCTTTACCTCCTTCCACCTATCACATTTTCAACACCCCTCCCCCAAGTCCCTCCTCCCTACCTTTTATCTTAGCCTGCTTGGCACACTCTCCTCATTCCTGAAGAAGGGCTCATGCCCAAAACATCGATTCTCCTGCTCCTTGGATGCTGCCTGACCTGCTGCGCTTTTCCAGCAACACATTTTCAGCTCTGATCTCCAGCAACTGCAGTCCTCACTTTCTCCTACAAGTATCTGATGTTGAACCGCAATTACAGTGCTCTGCATGGCTCTTATGACCCATACCCCATATAGACTATTACATTTACAATCTGCTTCTGCCCTAGAAAACAAATAAATTACAAAAGCTACAATCGTACAGGACATTTATCACAAATCAGCAGTACCAAAAAAAACTTGTGTTAAGCGTTAATGTAATGGAGGAATTAATTAAGCATTCAATACATAACAATTAGCTGAACATTAGATTGAGGACCAGCCAAGCCAAAGAGTGAAGCAAAAGATATAACAAAGGGAAGTGGATATAGTCTATCAAAGAGAAGGACACTAGTCTCAAGAGTGAAGCCAAGAAATTGGAAGTAGAAATTTCTATTTTAACTAAGACATTATAGGGTTGGAAACTAATCTGTGGCTGGCTTACTGTGGACCCTCCAATATTAAGTTCTGGGTTGATGGACTGTATATAACTGGATCAAAGGAAATTGTTATGATTAGAACTATGAAAAATGAGGAGAAAAATAGTTCTGGGCCAGGAGCTGACAATAGTCACTGATGAACATCAAACTTTGCAATTAGTTTTTCTCCCATTTGAAGCAGGAGCCTTAAACAAGCCAACTGTGACAGCTTTGTGTCAGTCAATCAAACTTTGATATGAGTTTGCCTGGCTTTGGATTGAGTCCTCCAGGATGAGCAATGCAAAAGAGCAGGTAATGGGAGAGAAACAGGTAGGAATGAGGTTACCTCACAAAATGAAACCATTCATGTTGAGGTGGGGGTTAGGGGATGAGAATGCAGGTGGGAGGGAAGCCCAGCAGCCAGCTATAACCATTTAGACTGACAATAGCCTGGACCAGAACAATGAAAGAGGGACTGAAACCTGAAAAGAATATGGGTGGTTAACGCAGATATGGTCTAAATTTGGGGTTGTGTTTTGAAAGATACTAGTTCAGTACCAAAATATTACTCTCCAAAAAGTCACCATCCTGAAAATAGGATAAAGAATGCAGACTAGTGACAGTCCAGCACTCTACTTTGTTGGAAGAGGAACATAAATGATTGAGAAATTTAATAAACATCACGTCAATCACGTGTACCAGAATCCAATCTTAAAAGTAATCCTGAGCAAAGATCGAGGAAGTCGTCGCCAGACAAGGATGCAATCCCCCTTTCATTCTTCAATTTGTCGGAAAGCCACAAGGAGAATTTGACTGGCTAACTGATGAGATTTACTTGTATTTCTCTGATGAGAACAAAGTTCCAGGGAGACTGTGGAAGAACTTCGGGAACGAATGAATGGGCATGTTCAAAACCTAATCTAGCTCTTTTTTAGATTCAAAAAAAAATGTTTAGCTGGACCACTGTAAGCCAGACTGAAAACAAAAGGACGATGTTAAATCTATCAAAACCAGAGTTAGAAAATCTAAATCAAAGGGGAATTCTACAGAGGGGTGAGGTAGGTTTCTCACCTTCTGTGCACCTGAGAACGCATGGTAGTAACATGAAACATAGGTCATTACAGCCTTTTCATCCGGCCTAAGCGTGCTTATAAGATCTGTGCAAGGAAGACAAGAAAAGATTAGGAAAGAGAAAGGTGAGCCAAGGTACAATCAGTGAAGAACCATACTGTTCCAATCATGCAACACAGGAGATCATATCAAGAGTGGAAAGTTCAGCACGGGGAAAAACACATACCAGCTGCAGAACAGAAAAAAAAAATGTATAGTTAGCCAGAGAAGCAATTGTTGCCGGAAATATGGATTCCTGGGATACCTTTTGGGCTCCTGAAAAGGCATGGTAGAAGCTAGAGACATAAGTCATGATTGCCTTCTCGTCTGGACGTGCTGTACCAACAATGTCTGTCAGGAAACACAGGAAAGGATTTATTTTTGCAAAAGTAAATTAACGCAACATATTCATCTACTGAGAATTTTGAGGGAAAACATTAGAAACAGTTCTATTGCACAAGGGAGATGAGAATTAGTAGTACCCACGAGGACCTGGGGCAAGAGACTCGTAGCGACGTCAAAAAGCTGGAGGCAATCCATGCAGAGTGGAATCCAGGTCTTATAATCCGGAGAATTTTAATTCATCCAATAATGATATGGCAGATTCAACTAAGGCCCGTCGCCGTTCTTAACAATTGGCTTTTATTTCAAGCAGGTTAGCAATATAAAATAGTACTGTCAATGAATCCAGTGAATAGGAACAGAAGGCACATTAAAAACTGTTATCAAAAGACAGCAATATAACATGACCAATGAATGTCAATCATTTCAACAACATGTGAATGAGCCAGGACAGTAACAGGTTGAAGCATCTTCTTTTTTAAACAAATGCTCCCGTTTCATTTGCTGCACTAGTTATTATGCACCACGATAATGAGGAAAGAAAGCAGAAGGTTTTGTATTAGGTCATACATTCACATTTAACTGCAGGATGTGCAGTATAACACAACAAAACGCGAAAGATATATTACCTCTGCGATTTGAGTTTTGCACATGAAGGATATAGCAGGATGCTGCTGGGTCCCACCCAAAGGAACCTGATCAGGTTTCTCTGCACTAACAGTAAAGTTAGCATTCCTTTCTCTCAATGGTGCACCAGATCATTGTGGTCAAAAGTTGGAAAGCTGTTTTCCCCCTTTTCCAATTACTGTACCAGGAATGCCTGCCAATGATTTGTGCTGAGAAAGAGGCACTGAACAATCCAAGGCATTAATCATATCAGTCTACAAAATAAACAGCTCCACAAATGCTGGAGGCATTTGATGCCCTTATCAAAAGGAAGCTCTGCCCCAGGGGAAAAAAAATGCCTTTTCACCAATTAGTGTTAACAGTGAGAAAACACAATTTCACACACCAGGCAGGTTAATAGGCATCATCCATAACAAAACAAGTAGAACTTACAGCTAAACTATTATAAAGTTAAGTACAAGTGAGTGCGGTGGATTTTTAAAAGTAATTGTGGTGCTATACAATTGCTTTCACAATGTAAGCGAAGATAGCTCTGACATGCATTCGGAAATGTCAGTCGTACAATGAAGAATTGATCCAATACGACATTGAAATTGAATGGCATGTAATTACTCCAGTCGGCAATTTACATGGCTTGGCCCATTGTATCAATGTACCTTCAATGTATAATTAAATTCTAAGAACACCCAAGCCATCCAACACAGACTCTGAATTAAACATTTTTTTTAAACACTGGGAGAGACAGATACTCGTAATCAGATTTATCAGAGCTCAGCTTGGAAGGACTGCAGTCATCAGCATACTTTGGGTCTACTAAATGCAGATTGCTATCTGTGAATCCTGGTTAGACAGTTACCTCTCCTCCAGTCCCACAAACCTGCAAAAATAGCTGTGCTCCTTTGTTCTTACATTTTCAGCATCACTGATTTTAATCATTTCTCTATTGATGGTCACACCTTCAGTTGTCTAAATCCTAAACTCGCTTGAATACCCTGCCCTCTGTCTGATAACCTTACCTCCCTCCTACAACACACTCCATAAAACCTCTCTCTTTCACCAGACATTTGATCATCTGAACTGATGTGGCACAGTCATCTTTTGTTTAGTAATGCTTCTGCGTAGCAGCTTAGGAAGTTCCGCCGCATTAAAGGCACTAAATCAATGCACCAGTTGTGACTGGTGTACGAAAACAGTTTTATGAAAGAGGAGAGTTGACATGTGACCACAAGAGATAATGTTGAATTTCTTTTCCTCCCTACATTGCAGTAATGTGGGATTATTGAAGATTGAGCTCAGTAATGTGAAAACATAGGGAAGTTAACTGCAGAAAACACTCAAGTGCCTGGGAAATGGTGCGATTCTCCCCACAATGTGGCATAAAAACATTTACACTTATTAAAAGTGTATATACTAATGATCCAATTTAGTAACTATCACAACATTTAGGATTTGTGCAAGGAAAATCATACTAGCTATACCAAATGATGGAATAATTTGAAATTTACAGGGAGTAACAACTCTCACAGTTACCAAAGAACCGGTTACCGGATACAAAATCTACTCTTCTACCAGCACACACATCCTGATTCAATCAAGAAGCCTTATCATCAGCTAATTTCAATTCTGCCTCACTCTCTTAACTCTTAAAGTACCCTTTCCAACTTGTAAAACCTTCTAGATTACTCCAACTCAAAGTTTCTTTTGGGATATACAGAAATTGGACATTAAAGATTTTAAAGTAAACTGAAACAGAAAATCCTCGATATAATCAGTCGGCCTGACCACGTTTGCAAAGAGAGAAAGCGCAAAAAAGGAGGGGTGGTGAGGGGGGTGTAGGTGGAAGGTTGCTTAGAGAAGGCAAAGTACAACCAACTAACTTGCAGACATAAAATAATCCAACCTTTGTTTCCAGGCAGTGAGTTAGGATGAATTGGGCACTTTCAGAATGGCAACCTGGAACTAATGGAGTACCACAGGGATCAGCGCTGAGGTCACAATTATTTGCAATAGAAATTCAGTGACTTAGTAGGAGAAAGTGAACGTATTAGAGCTCAAAAGTATTTAAAAGTTGGTGAGAAAGGTAATTGGTGGAGATGAAACCATGACTCTGTAGAGAGGATAGAGACAGGTTAACTTAGTGGACAGAAACCTGGCATATGGAATACAGTGTGAGGGCATGCACTTTGGCAGGGCGAATGAAGGAGCTGAGTATTATTTAAATAGAGAAAGCTAAGGATCACAGGCCTCATCCATGAGTCACAGAAAGCTAGCATCCAGGTTCAGTAGGTAATTGGAAAGGAAAATCATGGAATCCCCATAGGCCATTCAGCCCATTGATCGACAATGACCCTCCAAAGAGAATCCCACCCAGACCCACCCATCTAAATTTTGCCTGGAACCCTGCACATCCCTGGACACTGTTGGAAATTTAGCATGGCCAATTCACCTAATCTGCACATCTTTGGAATGTGGGACAAAACCCCGAGCACCTGGAAGAAACACACACAGACATGGGGAGAGTGTGCAAATTCCAACACACAGTTGCCCGAGAATGGAATCTGACCCAGGTCCCTGATGCTGCCATGCAGCAGTGCTAATCACCGTACCACTCTAACGTGGGGCCTTTGTTTCAAAGGTAATGGATTATAGAAGCAGGGAGGCTTTGCAAACCTACACAAGGTGCCAGTCAGCCCACAGCTAGAATACAGTGAAGAGTGTTGGGCCACTTATCTATGGAAGAGAAAGCATCATTGGAGGCAGTCCAGAGAAGCTTCACTATGCTGCCAACTGCTTCAGAGAGATTGTCTTATGAGGAGGGTTGAGTAGGTTGTGCATGTACTTGTTGGAATAAAGAAGAATGACAGGCAACCTAATTAAAGCACACAACCCGAGGACTTGTCAGGGTACATATGGAAGGTTATTTCCCATTACTGGACTCAAGGAACAGACAGCATAATCTCAAAACAAGAGTTCACATGTTAATATTGAGATAAGGAGAAACTTCTCAGAGAGGAGTGAAGCTGTGGAATTCTTTACTGTTGAGGCTGGATTGTTATGGGTGTTCAAGGCTGAGACAGACAGATGTTTAAATCAGCATGGGAATCAAGAGTTATTGAGGAAAAGGCAGAAAGGTGGAGTTGAGGATTACCAGATCAGCTCTCTGCAGACTGGATGCCCCATCTGACTCCTAGCAAGCTTGTGGCCTATGTCCACACCACCACCAAAGACAATTACTCCTTGGTGTACATCTTCATTCTACAATGTCATCCTTCTAACTCCCTGCCTCAGTTCACCCAGAACACTCCTCCATGATTCGAATCGCCGGGATTGACAATATCCATAATCTAGAAGAAAGTGAATACTGCAGATGCTGGAGATCAGAGTCAAAAAGTGTGGCGCTGGAAAAGCACAGCAGGTCAGGCAGCATCCGAGCAGCAGGACAGTCAATGTTTTGGGCATAAGCCAAAGGGAAACGTCGACTCTCCGGGTTTTCGGATATTGCCCGACCTGCTGTGCTTTTCCAACGCCACACTTGTTGACCCAGTACCCCATGATCTTGTAATCACATTTCCATCCGTTATTCTCCAAAAGCTTGGGGGCCAACCAAAAACTATGCATTTGTTCTAATTTTCACTAAATCCTATTCATCCATTACCCCATGCACTCACTGATCATCAAGAGACCATGACCCAATAACACAGCAAGTTTAACTTTTTCAACTTCATGTTCAGTTTCCCAAATGGCGTCATGCCTCCCCGACTCCAACCTCTTTCATCCTGATAACCCTCTATAATCACGTGGCTCCTCTGATTAAACTCACTTGTTCTTCAGTGATTTCAATTCAGCTCCACATGTCTCGGAATATGGTCTAAAGCACCACATGGCTGTCTTGGAGTTAATGCAGTATGAAGCTTTTTATACATAAGAAACAGCATAATTTGTGAAAGAATGTAAATAAAGCCAACTTGCAGCTTCGCCAAGCTTCACACCCTCCCTCGGTTAAGACTGCAACGTTTCATTACCCTTCTTAAGTAAGTAAAACAATTTTCATTCAAAGGCATTGTGATTATAACTAGATCAGTGCAACAAAAATCTATTCAGGTTTGGTAAATCAATAACAGTAAAATGTTAGCCGTAAAACCCCTCACCTTCAGCATCCAACATTTTGGGAATGTCCAGGTACTTTTCCGCGACATCAAAGGCTGTGTTCAAGTTGGTGTAAGGGTCATCCTACGACAATAAGAAAAGCTAACATTAACAGGAGATTTCAAGACTACATGCTCCCCTGCCTTGTTTATAGTCTTCAAGTCTACTGCTGTCACTCTTTGGCCCACTGGCCCATTTGATCAAAGTCCCATTGCACTCAGAGATGATCTTCACTGTCAACTACAAGCACACTAACCATTCCTCCTACCTTCACATCCAAATCATTTATATAACTGATTAAAAACGGTGCACCTGGTGTTATAATTCAAGTTTACATCAAACTCAGTGAAGTGAAGCATGGTAGAGTGGGTATGAAGCGAGATTCTTCAACTTCTGTCTGAAATTACCCAAAATAAGAGCCTTTTAATGTTAAGCAGAATGACAGCAACTCCACTCAATCACTCTCTACAACAATGATGATCCTCAAATTGCAGAATATCCTGTTAAAACATGGAGACATGCGAGAAATGCAACAGTCTTCCCAGATTTCCTGTTTTTTTTAACAGATTCCCTACAGTGTGGAAACAGGCCCTTCAGCCAAACCATTCCACACTGACCCTCCAAAGTGTAACCCACTCAGATCCATCGCCCTCCGACTAATGCACCTAACACTATGGGCAATTTAGCTTGGCCAATCCACCTGACCTGCACATCTTTGGACTGTGGGAGGAAACCAGAGCATCGGAGGAAATCCACGCAGATACGGGGAGAATGTGCAAACTCCACACACAGAGTTGCCCAAGGCCTGAATTGAACCTGGGACCCTAGTGCTGTGAGGCAGCAGTGCTAACCACTGAGCCACCGTGCTGCCCACGGTTAACCAAATATGAACTGATTTAGACACAGGAAAAGAAAAACAATTACAAGAAAATCAAATAAAATGAAAGGCAAAGCAACGGGGAAAAACAAGGTGGCGGATATTTGGATAATCCCAATGTGCTGGCACAGATGTGAGGGCTGAATGGCTTCCTTTGTGCTACGTGGCTCTACAATAAGAAACAAAGAAAACACTAGAAGCAATCAGAAGGTTAGGCAGCATCTCAGATAACACTATAGATCGTTACTTATCATTACTTCCGGATTGTGTTTTTTTATCTCCAACATTTGCAGAATTCTGTCTTTTGTTTTCTTTTATAAATACTGTCAGTAGTCAGCTACATTTCAGTTCATGAAGCCTCTGCATAGGTTTTCCTTTTCAAAAAAAAGGAATTCAAAGTTTGCCAGTACTGTTGGAAGTTCAAAGTCATGCAACTATATGCTGAAAGGTCAGCCCTTCAGTCAGAGAGATGTACAGCACAGGAACATACCCTTCAATCCCACTAGTCCATGCCGACCAAATATCTTAAATTAATCTAGTCCCATTTGCCAACATTTGGCCCATAAACTCTTCCTTTTTCATATACCGATCCAGATGCCTTTTAAATGTTATAATTGTACTAGCCTCCACCACTTCCTCTGGCAGCTCATTCCACACACTCGTCACCCTCTGTGTGAAAACATTGCCCCTTAGGTCCTTTTTAAATCTTTCCCCTCTCACCTCAAACCTATGTCCTCTAGCTTTGGACTCCCCCATCACAGGGAAAAAACTTTGACTATTCACCCTATCCATGCCCCTCATGATTTTATACACCTTTATAAAGGTCATCCCCTCAGTCTCCAAAGCTCCAGGGAAAATAGTCCCAGCCTATTATGGGCGGCACAGTGGCACAGTGACACAGTGGTTAGCACTGCTGCCTCACAGCACCAGAGATCCGGGTTCAATTCCCGCCTCAGGCGACTGACTGTGTGGAGTTTGCACATTCTCCCCATGTCTGCATGGGTTTCCTCCGGGTGCTCCGGTTTCCTCCCACAGTCACAAAAATGTGCAGGTTAGGTGAATTCGCCATGCTAAATTTCCCATAGTGTTAGGTGAAGGGGTAAGTGTAGGGGTGGGCTGTGCTTCGGCGGGTCGGTGTGGACTTGTTGGGCTGAAGGGCCTGTTTCCACACTGTAGGTAATCTAATCTAAAAAAATGACCTATTCAGCCTCTCCCTCTAGCTCAACCCTCCAAATCCTGGCAAGATCCTTGTAAATCTTTTCTGAAAGCCTTTCAATTTTCACAACATCTCGAGCAGGGAGATCAGAATCGAACACAATATTCCAAAAGTGGCCTAACCAACGTCCTGTACCAAATACCCTGTCCACCTGCGACTCCACTTTCAAGGAACTGTGAACCTGCACTCCAAGGTCTCTTCGTTCAGCCACACACCCCAGGACCTTACCATTAGGTGAATAAATCCTGCTTCGATTTGCCTTTCCAAAATGCAGCACCTTGCATTCATCTCAATTAAATTCCACCTGCTACTCCTCAGCCCATAGACTCATCTGATCAAGGTCTTGTTGCACCCTGAGGTAACCTTTTTCACTATCCTCTACACCTCCAATTTTGGTGTCATCTGCAACTTACTATATACCTCCTACGTTCACATCCTAATCATTTATATGACATATTTATACACATTACAACACTAAACATATGTTTATTTCAAATTTCAAGTTGAAGTTTCATACGCTGTGTCCATGCTTTGGATTGTTATGAGGACAGTTTCTAAACTGAAAGAGAGACAGGACACTGGCTAAAATTCAAGACGAATCGAATATCATTGCTGAATAACATCTCTGTGGGATGGAGATGGTGACCCCTACAGAGACAATCTGCCAAACATGACTCCCATTTATCTAGATTGAGGATTCAAGGAGTTAACGGTAAGAACATTAAAATTAACCACTTCAGCTATTGCAATAGCTGATAGATACCGCTCACTTCATTTTGGAATATATAACGAACATGGAGAGACATGTGTGTATGTGAAGGTCAGAATTTGGATTGAACAAGTCAGCACCTCACTCTCTTGCTAAAATTTCCCTCAAAAGCTTTGAGAACTACTTGTGGGTCGAGAAACCAGACAGAAAGCCTCTCTGCAGGTAAGAGGAAGATTTCAATTCAACAACATGGTCTCCAGGAGAAAACAGAGTATACCAGATACTGTTGTGAAAAATGAGTCCTTTAGTGGAGGACCAAACAGCTGGCCGGCCAGTAGGCATAGCCCTGGCCCTCATCCCTGAGTTTTTCTTATTGACCTTCCTTCTTTCATCTGTGTTTCTCCTTATTCAAGTTTAACTCTTGAGTGTCAACACTCAATGTTAATACAGATATTCTAATTGTGCATACGTCGAGTTTGAACAGGCCAATGGTCACTGGATTATTTCAAACCATTTTTAGCTTTTTTTAATTTGAGGAGCTTTTAGCAATAAAATAAACTTTTGTATTCAATTCAAAAATATCTGTCTGGCTTATTTCTGAAAAGAATGGACATGGTCAAGTATATAGTGAACCTGGCTATCCAGAATTCTATTAAAAATATTCAAAAAAGTCTTCTGCAATCAAACAATGAGTAGGAAAAGAGCAAAATCAGACATCCCTTCCTCTCCAGATCATAACATAGGGGAACATGCTCGAATTCAAACCTCTTGTCAATCTGAACTCCAATTTCCCATCAGGATATAATCATTTTTTTTTAAGTAGTACATGAAACAGAGATTTCACTCTTTAAAGAAAGGGAGATTCAATCAAAGAGTTCAAAATTATGAGGTATCCAGTGGATTTTCAATTCCATTAATAATTCTGGAATTGCAAACTAATCTCTGTAATGGCGATAGTGAAACTATAGTCAATAGCTTCCCTCTTTTGGGGAATGAAATCTGCCATCCTTATCTGGTCTGGTCTGCTTACGACTTCAGATCCATAGCAACGTATTGGACTCTGAACTGCTCTCTGAAATGGCCAGTCGGGTCAAGAGCAAATCAGGGATAGGCAGTGAATGCTGGCTAAACGAGCAATAGAAGAATGAAAAAAAAATTGCACGGGAAAGCAGATTTAAGACAGCTGGAAAAAGAGAGAGGGGGGGAGAAGATTTTTATTTAAACACCTTGATTAGTTATGATCGGGAATGCATCTCCAGGAAGCAGATCCAATAATAAATTTCAAAAAGAATTTGCATTTATACTTGGAAAGGAAAAAAAAATATGAGAAAACTGTCAAAATGGTTGGGGGACAGGGACTAATTTGACAGCATTTTCAGAGAACTGGCAGGATGGGCCAAATGCTTTGTTCTGTGTTGTTTATTTTTGTGATTCTATAGATTAAGACTGCCTGAGCCCATTGCATGTTCTAACAAATGGAACGGGAAGTGATATGGATCTTGTGTTGAGCATTCTACCCAGGCCAGGAAAAAAAAGGTTGTGTGTTCCAAGTCGAGAGGAAATCGTTTAAGATGGTTTACAAAGTTAGTTAGTTTTCCTTTCACAAGTGCTCCATCACATAGAAATATGTATTGGGAGAACTGCTAAAGAATTGAGCACTTATTCAGCTTTTGGAATGGTTTTAGGTATTGGAAAGAAATCAATTATATTATTAGCATCCTCAATACTTGATCTATCTTATAATCTCTTCCAACCTCTTCCAGCAGGCAGAAGATACAAAAGCTTAAACATATGTAACCAACAGGTTCAAGAACAGTTTGTTCCCCACTGTTATTAGACTTCTAATTTGGACCTCTCAAATTTCAAATCTAATGTCGATCTCACCGTTTGTGTGCCTTCTTTGCGACCATGACTTCATATTCCTCACTCTGTTCTATCACCCGATCACACTTCACCTGAGGAAGGAGCAGTGCTTCGAAAGCTTGTGACATTAAATAAACCTACTGGACTATAACCTGGAGTCATGTGATTTCTGACTTTGTCTATCCCAGTCTAACACCGGCCCCTCCACATCACAATCACTCTATGATCTTTAATGGTATGATCTGCCAGTGCTGAATGCAAAACAAACCTTTTCACTACATGTGACAATAATAAATCAAATCAAAATTTTGCTTCTGTTTATTTCTTGACTAGTGAGCTTTAATTAATGACTGTCAACCCACAACACAGTAATCCAACAGCTTATTTTCTACTCATTTCCAAGTAATTTGGAGTTGCAGGGACAGTGTATGATTCACTGACGTAATGGATAGTATGGGCGGTTGGCAGGATGTTTTGTGCTGGCCTGTGGAAGTAGACAACTTCAGGAAGCATGAGAAAAGATTCCACATCATAAACATGCAACATCATCACACATTCCAACCAAGCTTATTTTACCCCAATGGTCACCAGTTCAATTCCCTCTCTTTACATTTCCGTGTGCTAGTTTCTCTCTCCCAATGTTTCATCATGACAACCGATGTTTCCAATAAAAAATGGCAATAATGAGCACGGATGTAGACAACAACAGAATTTGGTACAAATCCTATGTCTGATAGTTGATTTTGGTATCTCCAACAATCGATGCACAATCTGGACAGGTTAGATGAGTAGGCAAATCAATGGCAGGTGCAGTATAACTTGAATGAAAGTAAGCTTATAGACTTTGGAAGCAAAAACAAGGAGGCAGATCACTATGCAAATGGCTGTAATTGGGAGGGGGGAAATGTGCAATGGGACCAGGTTGTCCTTGTGCATCAGTCACTGAAGGTAAGCATGCAGGTGCAGCCTGTGGTAAAGACGACAAATGGCCTTCATTGCGTGAGGTTTTGAGTACAGGAACAGCAATGTGTTGCTGCAGTTACACAGGGCCTTGGTGAGGCCACATCTATCTTATTGCGTGCAGTTTTGGTCTCCTTTTCTGAGGAAGGATGCTCTTGCTCTCGAGGGAGTGCAGCTAAGGTTTACCAGGCTGATTCAGAGTATGGCAGGACTGATGTAGGAGGGAAGATTGACTAGGTTAGGATTGTTTTCACTGGAGTTCAGACGAGTGAGGGGCGATCTCAGAGACTTCTAAAATTCTCACAGGACTAGACAGGGCAGATGCAGGGAGGATGTTCCCGATAGTGGGTGTGTCCAGATCCAGGGGTTACAGTCTGAGGATTCAGGGTGGACCATTCAGGACAGAGATGAGGAGACATTTCTTCACCAAGGAGAGGTGAGCCTGCGGAATTCATTACCACAGGAAGCAGTTGATGCCAAAACACTGAATTCATTCAAGAGGTGGCTAGATATAGCACTTGGAGTGAATGGGATCAAAAGGTTATTGGGAGAAAGCAAGATTAGACCATTGAGTTGGAGATCAGCCGTGATCGTGATGAATGGTAGAGCAGGCTCAAATGCCTGAATGGCCTCCTCCTGCTCCTATGTTTTAATCTATTTAGAAACAATCGTATGTAGGACATCCCTTCAGGATTTTTAAAACTAAAATTGGTGGGTAAAATAGGGATAGATTATCATGGCTGATCCAATTCGCAAACTCTAATACAACTCTAACACAATCCTCACATCTCACCATAATTCCAATATAATTTGCATGTTTATATAAACCTATGGCCAATGCTGTTAGATGTGGGGTATAAGTAGGAGGATGGCTCACTCTCTTGGCATTCATAGTTATTGCTTAAATTTCTGTCATACTGGAGTTCACTACCTATATTTGTTTGATGTTTGCAATTACTTCTTGTTCAGTTTTCCTCACCAATATCTGCTGAGTTTTCAATCCTTGGCTGGGGTTATGGAATTAGTCTTTGCCCTGACCCCCATCGATATATGGCTCACTCTTGTGGGTTTGCTTGCTCAGTGGAGTATGGTTTCTTTGAGGGTTGGGGGTTGGTTTCAAAGTTCGGAGACTAAGTTGGCAAAGATAATTAGGATTAGGGAAAGTGGGAAAAGGGGTAAGAGCTGAAAGCTATGAAGTGTCCAAGTCAACTCCTTGTTTTTGTTCTGGCTTGTACACTGTATCTACATTAATTTGCAACATCACGACTTACTTACGGACCATATTACACAGATGAGTAGGTGGAAACGACCCTCCACAACTGGGAAATCCAATAAGATATTTCTAAGTATGGGACTAAAAAGGTGTTGCACACTTCAGGATATTACTCAGATTGTTTCACAAGGGTTACGATACAATTAAGAACCTAAAGAAGTCAGCAAATTCCCTTCTAAGACTGCACACAGGCACAAGCAAAATTGCAGATTCATTCAAAATCTGCTTCATTTGGTACAAGTATTTGGCCTTAAGCACACCTCCAGAACATAAAGATGATTCTGCTGCTACTGTGGGTTGTAGCGAGCAAGACAGCTTTATATAGTCTCTTTAACATATTAAAAGGAAAGTGAAAATCAAGAAAATGTACACACAGGTAGTGCACACTGATGCTTAAAAATAGCATCAACATTATAGATTAATTTTAAGAGCAAATGAGACCCTTACTGGCTTTTTCTTCAAATTTCAATCTTCGGGCTGCAAGATCAGAATCACAAGATAAGCCTCTCTCTCATCATTGGTCTACATGTAGAAAAGCCTCATTATTCAGGACAGCCAGTCTCCCTGAAGCTGCATGTGAATTTACAGACAGTGACCAGTGTGGTAATGTTGAATATCTGTATCAAAACAGCATTCCAACAAAACTCAGAGTCTGTTCTTGAAGACTTTGAGCATTTTATAATGTGGAAACTACATTTATCAAATGAATTGAATCAGAGAAAAATCATGTTTTGCTTTGGGAGCAAGTGGTTAAGAAAGTAGTGAATGAGTCTTCCAGTAACCGAAATAGGTTTTGGATGGTCAAGTGAGCGCTAATAAGAAGCCTCAGTTCCTCCTTATCTTTTTCTTCAGCTAAGAAAATAAAGTTGCGTTTTGCAATTAAGATCAAACTTCGCCCAGTGAAGCATAACTTTAACATTAATAATGAAACCAATAAAATTAGCAGAATAGCAAGTGTATAGAGGCTACTTACTAGGTTGATTTAATTTACAGAGTCAACCATCCAGTATTGTTGACAAATGTCACCCTACATTTCCCGAAAATTTAATTGTTAAAGTATGAAGAAAAAAAATTAACTGGCCTCGTTGAAATGGGGTAGGGAAATTTCCAATAATAAAAGTTCTGCTTTAACATATAACAATCAAGAACACCTTCTTATTTAAGTTTGCAGTTTCATTCCAGTTGTTCCCTTCACCTGCCCTTTTCAACTGCACCTGTATTCCCATCTTCTGTCCTAAGCACATCTGTTTTAAGCTGCAAAGCATCAGAACATTGGACAGTAGAATCACAGAATCCCTACAGTGTGAAGGCAAGCCATTTGGCCCATCGGATCCACACCGTACCTTCAAACAGCATTGTTCCCCCCCACCCCCATCCCTGCATTTTGTTGAGGCTAAGCCACCTAGTTGGTACATCCCTGGACACTATGGGAAATTTAGCATGGCCAATCCACCTAACCTGCACATCTTTGGATTGTGGGATGAAACCAGCGCACCTGCAGGCACAAGGAGAACTACAAATTCTGCACAGACATTCGCCAGAAGGTGGAATCGAACCTGGGTCCCTGGCTCTGAGAGCCACCATGACTTCCCACACACAGGACACACCACAACTTAGACTTTCCATGTTCTCGCTGCTGCTGCTGCTATTGATTGGGACCCCAACTCCCAGGATGTGGGGAAAAGGTTGTTCACACATGATATAAACACGGCCTTCAACAAACAAGCCAGCAAAGGGCCGTGCAAGGCAGATTTACAGATAATGTGTCAATGGATGTATACAGGAAAGTAAACATAGAGCTGGTTCTGCTATAACACGTGATTCTTCAACATGAATTGGCTTTAACGTGATTGAAGAATTTAGACTGTTATTTGTAGAACACAACTTTCCTTACCTGTACTGACTATAATGTTATTCTGATCCCATTAGTTTAAATGGCATGGCTATTGCACAATTTTCTTGTAACACAAAATCATGCGAGAACAGAACTAATCACAATATATCAGATCTGACTTGTATTCAGATCGAGTATCGAACTACACAAATTTATTAATTTGTACAACAAATCCATACAAGAATGGAGGAAAAAGGGTGCCAAACCTTTCGCAACTTTGCATAGTCAATGAGCTCTGGTCGGTGTCTATGGATAAGAGCACAGAATCCAAGGCCATCCTTCCAACTAGAAACAGAGAATAAAAAAAGGAAAGAAAATTGTACTGCCATTAATTGGGTCACCTGTTGTGTGACATGAATCCAAAGTCCCGGTTGAGACCATCCCCATTGCACGACACACACACACACACACACACACACACATTCTGACAGACTTGATTTAGAGATGCCGGTGTTGGACTGGGGTGTACAATGTTAAAAATCACACAACACCAGGTTATAGTCTAACAGGTTTAATTGGAAGCACACTAGCTTTTGAGTGACGCTCCTTCATCAGGTGATAGTGGAGGAGGTGGAGGAGCATCGTTCCGAAAGTTAGTGTGCTTCCAATTAAACCTGCTGAACTATAACCTGGTGGTGTGTGATTTTTAACATCTGACAGACTTATACTCTTTTACACTGCATACGTACACACACTCTCTGACAGACACTCATAACCCCCACCAACACACACACACACACACACACACACACAAGTTCGTGGGGTGAATTCGTACTTGCAGAATTACATTTTATTTTGCTCAAAAACTGCATGAATCCATGCAAGATTCTGTAAATCTGTTTTTTTAGGTTAGGATCAGTCTGACCATTGTGGCACAGAATCTCACACAGGGCACCTCACACCTTCAATGCGTTATCTGGGCTGACATGACACGAATTGTTAAAGTTCACTTGAGAAAGTAACTTTTAAAAAAGTTTTGTGATTAACATGTGAAAGAACTGAAAAAGACATTGTCATTCTAAAAGATGAGATACTTAACAAACAATCCAGGTCTTTTTCAATATATAAACTTTTGCTTTTAAATTCTGTGCCTTACAATCTTATACTCCTCAACCACCTGATGAACGAGCAGCGCTCCGAAAGCTAATGCTTCCAAATAAATCTGTAGGACCATAACCTGGTGCTGTGTGATTTTTAACTTTATACTGCCATTAACATTTTCTCAAGTTGTACATATCAACTTCAGATTCCAATTCTGCTTTGAAACTGCTTGAAATAGCATGGCACAATGAAGCCCCATAATCAGAAAACACTGCCACATTCCTCAGCCATATCCACCTTCCTCCAGTGTTGTGCTAAACTGCTCACTGCTCCTTAGCATCAATCTGACAGACCTGCATCTCTGTGGTGCTAAGTTGAGTCCAAACAAGTGCTTTAACAATTAAAATAGAAACTCTGATGTGGGATTCAAATTCAAAAGGGGCATAATTTTAAGAGTTAGGACTCCAGCAAGTTCACTGGGAGGATTACTTCTAGATCCATTAGCAATATTTACATCAAAACAAAGAACACTTCGGACTGAAATTAGGGAGTATTTAGTGCAAAACACAACAAAAGTCTGGAATTCTCTCATCCAAAAAGGATGGTGAGAAAATTTGTCCATTCAAGACAAAACGACGTAAATTTGTTAAATAAGGTGTTCACAGGATATGGAACAAAGACAAATGAATAGAGTTGCGGTACAGATTAACCATGATTTAAATGAAGGGAGAGGTAGGCATAAAAGACTGGGAGGCATGGTGGCTCAGTTGTTAGCACTGGTGCTTCACAGCGCCAGGGACCTGGGTTCAGTTCCACCCTTGGGCAACTATCTGCATGGTTTTCTACCAGATGCAGTTTCTCCCCACAGTCCAAAGGTGTGCAGGTTAGGTGGATTGGCTGTGCTAAATTGCCCATAGTGTTCAGGGATGTGCAGGTTAGATGCATTAATCAGGGGTAAATATAGGGTGGGGTAATGGGTATGGGTGATCCAAGTTTGTGAGAAGATTTGTAGCTCGGGTGCTCGTTGTTGTGGTTCTGTTCGCCGAGCTGGGAGTTTTTCTTGCAAACGTTTTGTCCCCTTTCTAGGTAACATCTTCAGTGCTTGGGAGCCTCCTGTGAAGTGCTTCTGTGCTGATTCCTCCGGCATTTATACTGGTTTGAATCTGCCGCTTCCGGTTGTCAGTTGCTGTCCGCTGCAGTGGCCAGCATATATGGTCTAGGTCGATGTGTCTGTTGATAGAATTTGTGGATGAGTGCCATGCCTCTAGGAATTCCCTGGCTGTTCTCTGTTTGGCCTGCCCTTTAATAGTGGTGTTGTCCCAATCGAATTCGTGTTGTTTGTCATCTGAGTATATGGCTACTAGGGATAGCTGTTCGTGTCGTTTCGTGGCTAGTTGGTATTCATGGATGCGGGTTGTTAGCTGTCTTCCTGTTTGTCCTATGTAGTGTTTTGTGCAGTCCTTGCATGGGATTTTATACACTACATTGGTTTTGTTCATACTGGGTATCAAGTCCTTTGTCCCGGTGAGTTGTTGTCTGAGGGTGACTGTTGGTTTGTGTGCTGTTATGAGTCCTAGTGGTCGCAGCAGTCTGGCTGTCAGTTCAGAAATGCTCCTGATGTATGGGAGTCCTTTGGTACGGGTGAGTCGCTCTTCGGAGGATTGGTGTGGACTCCTTGGGCTGAAGAGCCTGTTTCCACACTGTAGGGATTCGATGATTCATGCAAGGATGATGTGTCAACACTGCTGGTTCCCAACGCATTGGCCAGAAGATGCTGGCAATCCCTATTAACTCGGTGGATCCAATAAGCTGACTGCACAGAAAACTAGGATTAAAAATTAACAAGGTTTAAAGCTGCTGCCTTTTGGGAACATTGCAAAATTGCTGTGAGGGTTCCTTTCACATCCATCAGCAACAGTGTGGCACTTACATCAAAACAAATCAAGAAGTGACTGGCAATAGTCTGGGAGTATAAAATTGCCAGTGATGCTCTTGAGCTACTTCCAAGGCTAGACTTGGAGTCCCAGCCTTCAATGCTGTTATTTTGGAATGCAGCTGTCAAATCCTAAATATAACCTTTTCAATTCCTGGACCATTATCCCAAAACATCAGTGGTATTACACTCTTATTTAACTTGATTTCAAAGTTTCAGTTCTTTAAGGGGGGGTGGGTTCAGACAATGTGCGAGGGGTTGCTATGCAGATTGTTGCTTTCTAAAGAGGCTATAGTACTAGCCTGTTATAACACTGGCTCAGCTTTGACTGCAGCAATGCTTCTAATTCTGGGCAGCACATTTAGGAAGGGTATAAAGGGTTTGTAGATGGTGCAACAAGGATTTAAAAAGAGTCGATAATATGACGAAAGACTTTATTTAATGCAGTGAGTGGTTAGCATTTGGAAAATACTGCCTTAGGTTGTGATGGAGATAGACTCAGTTGAGGCTTTCAAAATGGAATTGAATGAGCACTTGAAGAGGAAAATACATTGCCAAGGATAGCAAAGCGGTACTAGCTAAGTTGCTCTTGTGGAGAGCAGGCAAGGACACAACAAAGCGAATGGTCTCTGTGAGCAATTACCACTTTAAGGCACAAGTCAGGTAAGATGAGGTGCAATACGTGACAAGCTGTGTTAGCATATACTCTATGACCCCACCAGTCATCTTATAACAACCTCACAGGCGATGAAGATCCATTTCATATTAAAATAACATTTCGTAGAGCAGCTAGTTAGCTTGTTTGGCCTGTATTTGGCTCAGAATGATGCCAACAGCATGAGACTCGATTCTCGGTCTGCCTGAGATAAGCCCAAGACCTGCTTCCTGAGAGTGGAAGGCAATGGCCAATCATCACGGCCAAGTACTTACAATAAAAATACTCAGATTATAGCCTCAGCAGATAGGGGGCTCAGGGTCTGCCTTTATTCAGGGTGCACATGGAGCAAAGAGGAAGATGCCCTAATACATAATATTGAAATAAAACTAATTAATTAATTTGAATTCCCAAATTCCTGGTGGAATGGCACTGGCAGCAGATCAGGAGGTGGTTACCATTCAGGTGGCTGGATAGACACCAGAGGAAAAGCAATTTATTGGCAATAGGAATAAAAAAAGACTCTTAATTGAACCTGATGGGTGTCAATTTGCTGATTGTGGCGGTACGCCATGTGCTTGACATCAGAAGTTATGACTTGACTTTCACCAGGTGATACTTTAGCTCACCTCAATAAAAAAAGTTCACAATCTCTCTAAAAGTACATTTTAAAAATTGCTGTGTTGCTGCAAAATATTACTTTTTATGACGGGAAATGTTAACTTTACTCAGATCTCACAGCCAGGCACAGCAAGGCTCCTTGAAGGAGAATACGACATTGTTGCATTCCAGGGTCATAACACCAACAATGGGTTGAAAATACACAAGCAGACAGTGCTCTATAGAGACATGACAGTTAGGGAATCATCACATTATTAACATGAAGGGCAAGAGCTTAAAAACATTAACTTTTGCTGTAGGTTACCAAAGATAAAAGTAACAAGCCCAGTGGCCAACAACTTTCAAAAGTAGGTTGCACAGCAACAATTGTCTCAAACTTCCTGGAAGATCAGGATCATCCTCGCAATGATCCTCAATCAGTGCTCATGGTGGAAACTGCAGCTGAGAGCGAGTGAGACTATGCAAGAGGATGAGAGCACCATTGTTTCACGATAACCATTACGTTAACTCAGAGGGCTTAAACGTGACATAGTATTCCCATCTGAAATAGGCAGTCTTCAAATTCCAGCTGAAATCGTAACAAAAAAAGAGAGATCTTCTTAGATGGGGTTACCTGATGTGGAAGTTCTGAATGTTTACATTCTTGTAAGGAGCTGTCTTGCGTTGACACCATAGGAGGAGCCCTTCCTTTGCAGATGTCTCTGTGAAAACCAAAGGCAATCTTAAGAACAATGCATGACTCTGTAAGGTTAGAGGGCTAACATTCACCAGCTGGTTCTCAGCATAGACCTGCAGTTGGGGATACAAGCTCACAAAGCATTGAAGACAGCACCTTACATTAAAAAGCCTTTAAAAGCTCATGGAATTAGAAGTTTTATTACATGGAACAGTATACAAAACCCAAATGGTAACAGTGAGATACCATGAAATTTCTAAAACTGCAGTACAGTACTTTGCATAGTAGTAGGCTTTATATTTATGAAGGACGTTTGAGGTTTCTAAAGTAGTTCAATAGAGATTTATTAGGATACTGTCTGGAACAAAGAAGCATGCTCCATTTGAATACAAAGACCTTGGAGTGCAGGTTTATAGCTCCTTGAAGTTGGAGTTGCAAGTCGTCAGGGTAATAAAGAAAGCACTTGGTACACTTGCCCTTATTGGTCAGTGTGTTGAGTATAAGAGTTGGGAGGTCATGTTGTAGCTGTACAGGACATTGGTGACAACTGTTGGAATATAGCGTACAATTCTCGTCTCCTTGTCTAGGAAGGATGTTGTGAAATTTGAAAAGGCGCAAGTAAGATTTATAAGAATATTGCCGGGGTTGGAGGGTTGAGTTATGGGGACAGGCTGAGGCTATTCTTCCTGGAGCAGAGGCTGAGGATTGATGTTATAGAGGTTTATAAAAATCAGGAGAAGCATGGACAGGATGAATAGCCAAGATCTTTTTACCAGGGTAGGGGAATCCAAAACTAGACGGCATAGGTTTAGGGTGAGAGGGGAAAGGTATAAAAGGGGACCTGAAGGGTAGCATTCTCATGCAGAGGTGAGAGAGTGTGTGAGAGAGAGAGTGTGTGAGAGAGAGAGTGTGTGTGTGTGAGAGAGAGAGTGTGAGAGAGAGAGAGAGAGAGAGAGAGAGTGTGAGAGAGAGAGAGTGAGAGAGAGTGTGTGAGAGAGTGTATGATGAGCTGCCAGAGGAACTGATGGAGGCTGGTACAATTACAACATTTTAAAGGCATCTAGATGAGTATATGAATATGAAGGGTTTAGAGGGATATAGACCAAGTGCTGGCAAACAGCACCAGATTAGTTTAAGATATGTGGTCAGCATGGATGAGTTAGACCAAAGGATCTGTTTCCATGCTGTATAACTCTGACTCTAAAATTGCATGGAGGCGTGATTGAAAGTTTATAAATAACAGAATGGGACAGAAAGATAGAGGCAGAGTATTTCCAGTTGCTGAAGGAACCTGGAATAACATTGTTCAAACAAAGGCAGAGAAACCTTGAAACATAGGGAGTTGAGAGACTATGGAAATCACTTCCAGGGTTAGTGGTTGAAGGAAATACAATGTCAATGATTAAAATTAGATTGGATAAAGGTGATGTGAGCTTCTTGTTTGTGGGAAGAGTAAACAGTCCCGTGAAGAGTTCCTGAAGAAGGGCTCATGCCCGAAACGTCGATTCTCCTGCTCCTTGGATGCTGCCTGACCTGCTGCGCTTTTCCAGCAACACATTTTCAGCTCAGAGTAAACACTTACACAAGCTAGTTGGGACACTTGATAATTCAGCAATACACCAGTTCTGTGTTGGGTGACATGCTACCAAATGCGTACTCATCAGGACAAAAACACCCAAATTGCAAACAATTGCAACAGTTTATACTACAGGAGGAAAATGTTGTGTTATAACTTACATGTATTTCAACATGCGTCTGTTAAAAATCACATTTCCATTGGCAATCACAGTTTCAAGATGCATCTGCCCTTCAACTCCTTCTTGGAGGTTCAAACGAATACCAGATTTTGATGCTAACATCAGTGGGGGCTGGTGGTGGTGGGGGGTGGTTGATGGCGGGGGGGAATGGTTGTAGTGGTGGTCGAGCAGTCAATGCTCGGCATTGCTAGCAATCACAAATGAGTTCTACTAAAACAGATCAGTTTTTTTTCCTGTTCAAGGAAGCAGCAAGGGAAGGAGGTTAAGTACAGCATTATGGACAGACCCATTTTAAATCCAACAGAAGCAAATTTCCAGGCATAACCTATCACTAAATGTGATGTCAGAGTCTTGGAAATACAAATCCATGCATAATTGGATATTGGTGTATGACCAAAAAGGAAGACATTTTGCTCAAGATTTTCATCATGCTGTCTTCAGGACACAAACACAAGAATGCCAAATTTCAAGTGATCACAACAATTAGTACCACAGGAGAAGACAATGTTGATTGATTGGCATGTCTGCTCTGATTGGCTGAGGTGTTGTTAAGCAGAAAGCAATAGGGTGCATGGTCCCAAAAGCCTGACCTTCTGTGTGCTAAACATCACATCAACAACCATTATAACATTCTAATTCAGCTTATTCACGCTTGCTAGGAGTAACACCCATTCATACACAGGAACTCATTCCCTGCAAACAAAAGGAATGTGTTCCAGTCTTGTGGCATTTTTTGAATTACCAGGGAGCCTGGGGAAGCCACAGTTCCTGGATATTTTCTCCATGCCAACACTTAGGTGAGTCAAAGTAGACTTGCCAACCAACCCAAACATTTCTTTCCTGTTGTATAAACTGCTGAAATGGTTTGTGAAATTTGGCCTCTTGTATTAGGCCTGATGAGTACATGATGAAATGCGTTGACAATATGTTTCTGTTCAGAAATACTCCTTTCTAGATACCTTCTGTTTGTGTTATGAATACTGTCCATTGAGTACACATATGTGCTTGCTCTAATTGTGATTAAGAACAGCAGCAACTAATTGGTTAGAGATTAGGACACATATATTAGATATAGTCTGGGACTCATGGCACAGATATAGCGTCCCTTACCTCTGAGCCTGAAGTCCCAGGTTCAAGTTCCACCTGCTCTAGTGGCATGTCACAACACGTTCATTACCATATTTTAGAAGAACCACTTCCACTCAAGTGAGGCTAATTTGTGGAATTGAAAAGCAGTCTGCCCATGTGTTGTACTGGATATTGCAAATAAGCCATGTAGAAGATAGAATGGACCCTGACCCACTTAACATTGTTATGGACCAGACCAGACCAGACCCTCTTTCCATCCTCTTCCCCCCCACCCCCCACCAAATATTTTAAGAAGGTAGCCTACCCCAAACTTTTTCTTATTTTAAAGACAAATGTAAAGTATGGTGTTACAGATGTAATTCCACTGGTCAAACTACTCAATGTTAAGCAAAACATAGCTTATTCAAATACTATAGTTATATTACCATAAAATGAAGAACGTAGAATAACATAACTCTACTGGAAAACGTAACAGAAACAAAAAGTGCAGTAACTGTTACTAATTAACTGTTCCAAATCAGTAACATGCCAGAAACACACCACTTGACAAAAAAGACAATGTCAGAAACCAAATGGTCTCTCACGCATCCCACCAGAAAGACAGAAAAAAATAATCAAGCAAAAATAAGAGGGGCAGCCAGGAGACATTTACTGCAGCTTCCAAACCTGTTGAGACTCCAACTGTTTAAAGCTTAGAACAAAATCACTAGAAACCCAGATATGTGAGAACTGGCCTCACCCAGCCAGGCTGCTCCTACTGTTCCAACTTATATTTAAAAAACCACCTAAGGCCTCACCAGCTGTTTATGTTACCATCGACTGCTCAATCCCTCTAATTCAATCTTGTTCCTAAAAGAAACCAGGACAAAGTACACCCCTTAAAGCCTAAGTGCTCTCACAACACGTTCCAGTTCAGATGGAAAACTATATTCCTGGTCGTGCAGGAAAATGTAGGGGCAATACAGGATGCAGGGAATAATATGCCTTTTCTTCTTTACACTGCTAAAAGGACATTCAAACAGTCAAATCAAGACCTGTCCTTTCGGGACTCATAAATGGACAAGTTTTGTTTAGATGGCATAACTATTCCACATTGAAGATAGAGAGCTAGAGTGGCGTTCAGTAGTAGGAAAGGTGCCAATCACCACTCAGCAGAACAATCACCAGTTCTCAAATGGTCATCATTACTCATTTTAAAGGAGTAGCAACTGGTCCCAGTGTGAAGCCTACTTGAGAAAGAGAGGACTTGCCAAGCTCCAACATGTAGCTATAATTGGATACAATAATTAGGAGAGACATGTTCATTTTATTGGCATTAAAAAACATAACCTGCATGTTAAAGTAATTATGTGACAGGACAAGGCTTTTGGCATGGCAATGTGAATCTCAGAATATGAATATTCAAAGCAATCTTGCTCATCAGAAGCTCATAATAATGATTACATTAGAGCTAATTTTCTGTGGCTGCTTTTAAAATGCACAAGAAAGTTGACTTCAAGATTTAAGGTTAGGCTTAAAAGGAAATGATTTTAGCAATGGGTACCAATTGGTACTCAATTAGGAGCACTCCATCATTTACTTTAACTTTCCTCACCATCCATTTTATCCCAACGATTGTGGGGATAATAAGGGAAATGTTTATTTATTCTCCCAATGGGGAGGGACAGGGGAAAGCAGAGAAATAATAATTTTATTAGGATAAAGCTCCTCTATTGAGTTGCGTGTATTTTCAGCTGAAATGACAGAAAACGATCGTAAATACAACATACTTAATTCATGACAGCAACATTGTACAAAAATAAGTCAATTGCAATTAACTGGTAACCAGGAATAGCGCTGATTATGTTTCACATCTGTTAACTATATCAACAGTGGGTTAGGAGTTTTCTAGCCAACAGCCTGTAAAAATATCTGCTTATCCCCAGTCCCCCGCCTTTAAAATAAAAGATGAATGGGCTTCAATTTTGAAGGTCCAACATTACAACCATAGAAGAAAACTAAGTTTTTATTTGCCATGGAATACTAAAGGGTTTCAAGATAATTCGATGAGTCATAGTGATATATATTTGGAAACAGACCCTTTGGTCCAACTCGTCCATGCTGACCAGATATCCTAACCTAATCTAGTCCCATTTGCCAGCACTTGGCCCGTATCCCTCTAAACCCTTCCTATTCAAATACCCATCCAGATGCCTTTTAAATGTGGTTATTGTACCAGCCTCAACCACTTCCTCTGACAACTCATTCCATGCACGCAGCAGAACCTGCTTACCTTCCACAGAGATATCCTGGATGGCAAATCGAAGGATGATTGTCCAGATCATGCCAAGTGTCATCTTCGCATTTCCATCCACAATTTCTGCAAAGAGAAAATTGTTTAACAAATAGTCTCAAACAACTTTTTATTCCCCTAAACATTTTTATCCAAAACCTTGCGTCAGGCATCGCTCCCAATTCCCAACAAAAGCAAACAAGTATGCAACTCTTCAACTCAAGCGAAAAGCGTCCCGATGTCAAAACTTGAAGTTCAATACTGGTGTGCATTCAAGCTAACCCCACATTTGCACATTTCCTTGCATTGAAAAACAGGACTACAAATCAAAAGCTGTACTAGAAGTAATTCAAACAGTTAAAACATTGAAACAGACAATAGGAGCGGGAGTAGGCCATTTGACTGTTCTGACATGCAACATGATCACGGGTGATCATCCAACTCTGTAGGCAGTAACCAAATCAAATTGCTGGAAAAGCTCAGCAGGTCTGACAGCATCCATGGAAAGAAAGTGGAGTTAACGTTTCTGGTCCATTCTACATTCAGAAATATAGTATTAAGAGAGATTAGATCAATTCGGACTATATTAACTGCAGATTAGAAAAATGAGGGGGAATCTCCTAGAAATCCAGGACTAGACGGGATAAACGCAGGATGTACGTTTGCAATGAGTGACTGGGGAGTCTCAAACCAGGGCCTCTCAGCCCCAGCATAGGGGTTGACTATTGAGGACTGAACCATGGAGAAGTTTCTTCACTCAGCGAGTGCTGAGCCTGTGGAATTCACACAAAGCAGTTGAAGTCAAAATGTTGAATAGTTTAGAGAATAAGTTTGTCCTAGTTCTTGGGGCTAAGGGGTATGGGGATAAAGCAGGATGCAGAAGACCAAAGAACTGCAGATACTGGAACTCAGAAACAAACCAGAAGTTGCTGGAAAAGCTCAGCAGGTCTGACAGCATCCATGGAAGGAAAGTGGAGTTAATTTTTCAGTCCATTCTCCACTGAATTAACTCCACTTTCTTTCCATGGATGCCGTCAGACATGCTGAGCTTTTCCAGCAATTTGAAGAAACTTCTCCATGGTTCAGTCCTCAATAGTCGACCCCTATGCTGGGGCTGAGAGGCCCTGGTTCGGGATCCCTCAGTCAGTCATTACGAACATACATCCTGCATTTATCCTGTCTAGTTTTGGATTGTTAGGAGATTCCCCCTCATTTCTCTAATCTGCAATTAATATAGTCTGAATTGATCCGATCTCTCTCAATACAACATGTCTGCAGTGCCATGAATCAGTCAGCCTGGTAAACCTGCATTGCACTCCCTTCATAGCCAGAACATCCTTACTCAAATAAGATGACCAAAAAGACACACAACACAAACAGAAAGCAGGACATAACACCAGCGCTTCACCGGAGGCTCACTGATGATGTTACCTAGCATGGTGATGAAACGTCTGAAAATAAACCTTCCAGCTCAGCAAGCAAACTTACATCAACAACCTCAACAAGCTATAAATCTTTTCCAAGCTTGTGACCTCAGCACTCTCCAGGTGTGGTCTCACCAAGGCCCTGTACCATTGCAGTAAGACATCCCTACTCCCGTACTGGAATGCTCCCACTATTAAGGCCAACATGTTTTCGTTCTGCACCACCTGCTGCTATCAGAGCGGATAACCTCACATTATAAGTCACTTGCCATGCATTTGCCCACTCATTCAACTTGTATAAACCGCACTGAAAAGAATGATTTAACAGTGATTAGATTAGATTAGATTAGACTTACAGTGTGGAAACAGGCCCTTCGGCCCAACAAGTCCACACCGACCCGCCGAAGCGCAACCCACCCATACCCCTACATTTACCCCTTACCTAACACTACGGGCAATTTAGCTTGGCCAATTCACCTGGCCCGCACATCTTTGGACTGTGGGAGGAAACCGGAGCACCCGGAGGAAACCCACGCAGACACGGGGAGAACGTGCAAACTCCACACAGTCAGTCGCCTGAGTCGGGAATTGAACCCGGGTCTACAGGTGCT